>NW_004440240.1:30454-40342 GCF_000330505.1 Entamoeba invadens IP1
GGAATTAATAAGATTTTCAAATAATATATTATCAACTCTCATAACACAAGGTTCATTAGTATTATGATTACCAGTTTTATCTTTTTTAACAATTAATGGGAAATGTAATTTCTTATTTACTTTAGTAATATCAATATCAACAAGAAAAGCAGAAATAAATTTACTTTCAGTAGGTTCTAATTGTTGTTCATCCATAAGGTGATTAAGTAAATAATCATTAGATAACATATTTTCAGGAATAACAATTGGAGAACCGGTTGCTAATTTTAATCTATTAATAGCTGAAGGATATAATGAACAAGCATCATAATCATATAATTCATCATTTACATACCACTTTTTATTATCTCTAGTCATACATCTTCCTCCATAAATAGCTCCTTGAATAAATTCTCTAACTTTACCACCATATTCTTTTAAATTATTTATTTTTGAATATACATTTTGCTTAAAGTAAGTATTAGCTAAAGAAGCTGAAATTACTTTATCGACATCAATATTTAAATATTCTAAACACACATCTCTAAATTTAGAATGACCTTGTTTTAAGATTCTAACATATTGGTTACAGTAGAATACACAATAAGCTTTCATATCGAATTTAAATTCATCAATACGACAATTCTCAATAGAATCAATATTTTCATTTAAATAGTTCAAATTGTTCTTCAGTCCATTGATTAGTTTCATATAAATCAGCTTCTAAAATAGTACCACAATTGTTTTCAATATTATCCTTATTATAGTAATTGTATGGATAGATCTCTTTTTGAAAATTAGATAAGCCGAACATCTTTGGAAACGGTGCAAATGATGTAGAGATTAAAGTATAAGAATCTTTAAAAGTTAATTGTTTACCTTGGAATTTAAGAGTCATTTGCATGATTTTACCGCCTTTCTTAATACATCTATTAACAACATATTTAGCAAGGAATGAGCCATCATATTTAAGATTATGAAAATAACAAACAGCATTATGAGGTAAATCACATAAGAAATCATAAACACAATCTTTTTCATATTTATTATAAATCTTATCTTCACCTCTTTTAGAATAACAAACACGATATGGATTATGATAACCTTGAGTAGAAGCTTCGAAATCAGCATACCAATAAGAGTGATTTATTCCTTTACATTTATTTACTTCAATATTTCTTGTTTCAAAAGGAAAATATTCAAGTGTATTTAATGAATGTAATACATATTCAGATAAATCTGATTTCAAATGTAAAACATCAGAAAGAGAATTTGGTTCGAATCCATTATGATCTCTAATATAAATAATAAGATCAGATAATTTGATAGAACTATTTTTTATCTTTAACTTCATAACATTGTTTATCTTTATTATATCGTTGTTTATTAAACATAGATTTTATACTTTTATTATGATCAATTGCCCATTTATTCATTTCTTCTCTATTTTTAAGATAAAATGAAGTAATAGAAATATCAATATTTAATAAATAATGATCTCCTTTCATAACCGAATCACGATATAAAAACATTTCCAAATTATATTTAGCATCTTTGAGTTCGCAACCATAATAATCAATGTAACAATTTTTATCATGTTTTTTATTATTGTCAGTACATTCTCTATCAATTCTAATTCTAATATGAGCAGATTTACATAATTCATTCAACGATTTAGCTTTTTGATATATTCCTCTACAATGAATTAATACTAATTATAAAGTTTCATTATCAACTTTAGCTTGTTTTAAAGCATAACAGAAACAATTTAAATCAAATTCTGATCTAACCTTTCCATTTTTATCAAATAATGAACTAAATATTTGTGCTTTAGAAAGATATTTTCCAAATATACTGAATTCTTCTTTATATCTATATAGGAAGAAAGAACCACCAGTAGTTTTATATTAATGAATAAAATCTTCAGTATAATAGTATGGTGAAATTTTTAATTCAAGTAAGAATAGTGGTTCTGGAATAGTTTATTGAATATAAAACTTAGAATCAATAGATACATTTACTTCTTGTTTATTGATAAAACACATGGATTTCTCAGAAACAAAATTAAGAAATTCATCAATGGCGTCTTGAGTATTTAACATATAAGATTTCCATCCATCTTGACTAAGGTAATAGTTATAAACTATTTCAGTAGTAGAAGGAATGGATTTAATTAAATCGATAAAATACTCTCTCACTAATTGAATTTTTTTTAATTTTTCTCTAAAACCACATCTAAAATCTGCTTTAATTGTTTTATTAGCTCTATCATAAGTTACTTTAGTATTAATTTCAGTATGATCTTCAATTTCTTCAATCATATCTTTATATTCTTCCATATTATCATTATAAAGTTGTTGTTGTTCTAATTCTTCTATCATATCATTATAATTTCTCATATTATTTTCATATTGTTCTTTTTCTTTCAATTCTTTAAAATATTTATTCCTTTCAGCGTTAATTCTTAATTCTTCTTCAAAATTTTGATACATATCTTCTCTCATTAAATCATCATTATCTTCAATATCATCAAAAGAAATATATTTTAAACTCCATTCTAAATTCTTTTTGTCAAGTTCTTTTTGAATTTTTTCTTCATCTAAATCTTTGGTTAATGTTGCTTTTTAATTAATTAAACCAAAAGTTTGTTTATCAGTTTTGTTTAATTTATTGAAAACTTTTGATAAAAATGGTTGTTTTAATTTAATAATACTTTTCTTGTTATCTTCCATTCTTTTTAATTGAGTTTCTAATTTTGCTTTGTAATGTAAATATAAATCTCTTGTTTCAATGTCCATAGCAATTAATTCTTTTCTACATTCTTTATTATTTATTTTAGTAGAAGCAGCTTTAATAGTTCCAGCTTTAATAGTAAAACAGTTTAAAATATCTTCTTCAGAATAAGTAATAGTAATTTTATAGAAATTCTTAATTCTGTATTGACCTTTAATAGTGCTCATTTTAGGGGAAATAAAAAATTAAAAAAAATATAAATATGATTTCAAATTTTGGAAAAAATAAAAATCCCGAATTTTGTGAAAATTCAGATTCGCGTCCCTCGCGATTTAATTAAAGTATTATAAAATATAGTTAAAATGGAAGGTGTATTAAATCTACATAATTTATATACTACTGGCTTAATATTTTATGTTTTAAATCCAATAATTACTTTTATAAATAACAAATATGTTATTCACAATTAAAATTTAATATTAAAACTGTTATTAATATGATTGTAAATAACATAATCAGTAGTGCGTCACCAATAACGTTTGAAGGTAATATGTTTTTTTTATTTTTCAATCACTTTAGTACAGAATAAAGTCTGTTTTGTATTTTGAAATATTCCATTGTGAACTTTTTTTCAAAATGAACGACTTTTTTAAGCAAGCACAATATTATTAAAACCGACTTTAAAATATATAAAAGTACAGAATGGTCATTAAACCTTATCTGAAACCTTGAGGCTTATGCGATTTTTTAGAATAATTTTTATTATTATTATGAAAAACTATACAAAAATAAATCAAATCATAAGTTATTTTGGGTTTTCCATTTAAATCAAAAAACATTCATTTTATGGAAGAGATAACACCAAAGTTTATCGAAACAATCAAGAACAAGGCGAGAACTGGTCAGTATGAAATAGAGTTTAAACAGTTGTCAACAAAAAACACGAGAAAAAATCATTAACCAAATCTGAAATGAAAGACAATATAAAAGAGATGTTTAAAGCGGGAAAATTCAAAACAAAACTTAAAATAAAAGCATTTGAATTATTAAAGTGTCTTTCTGATGATATTTTCCTAGCCAATGATATGGTCCAACAAATTCAACAAATCTACAAGTTCCACAAGAAGCCATATGGTTCAGAAGGAGCGATCGGTGCATTATTTGGCCTTCCTGGTGGTGCTATACATATCCACAACAATCAAGAGAGTGAACAACCTCAACACCATTGCAATTTTACAACAGAGATGGATTTGGGAATACAGAAAGTGTTCAAGTATTGTGACTCTAATGATAAGGCAGTAACATCGTATTTGATTGAACTCTTGTGCAGAGCTTTTGATGGCCATTTCGATGTCAAACGAAAAGGTATCATCAGACATATTGAAACGGTTCATAAACGTGTCACAGTTGTTGCGAAGCCAGAAGAAGTAGTGAGACTTCAATGTGATTCAAAGAATGTCGTTGCCAATTTCGAGACCTTTGTCGACATTTTTAATGGTGTTGATGCACAACTTTGTTTCAATGTTGATGAAATTGGCTTTAGTGAACACACAGACTCTGGAAACGTAAGTGTATTTGCCAAAAGCAAAACTTTCAAAGTCAAAGCCTGCGTTTCAAGATCTTCAAAACGCAGCACGATGTTGGGTTGTATCAATGCACAAGGCTCACTTATATGCCCAGCAATAGTCCAAAATTTCAATTGTAGCTTCTCAGTCGACTTTCCAGATGTTGCTGTTTACTACACGAGCAGTGGCTTTGTAAACCGATACACCCTCAAAACGTGGATGCTGACCAAGTTGTTGCCTCATATCATTGACACCAGAAAGAAAATGAGTATTCCCGAAGAAAATCCGTAATAATTATGGATAATTTCGGTGCACACGTTGATTAAGAAATGAAAAACGTTTTTGAATCGAACAACGTGTATTTTTCATTTCATTGTACCACATTCGAGTCACTTGGTGCAGCCACTTGACTTGTGCCTTTTTGGTTCCATCAAAAAGGCTTTGCGTAATTCAACTCCAATGTTTATGAGCAAACAAAGTACGCAAAAAACAACAATTGAGTGCTCACATTCAACGTTGACAAATTCGGCATTTAGAACATCTTCAATCACGGCAAAAGTCGAAACTTTCAATATATTACAACCACAATTTGAGCAATGGATCAAGCAGCTAGACGATCCAATTAGTTCATCTGGTTTGATCAATGAACGAGCTGAGTGGGGAAGTAAGATGACCAGTGTCATGAAAAAAGTAATGAGAGAAGTTTATAAAAGATCTGATATTGAAACAGTCAGAAGCAGTTTTAGGAGAGCCGGTTTCGTGGTAGTGGTGAGAGACAAAAGACCCAGAGTTTATGTTGATATGCTATCGGCCAAAGTATTCCTGTCAACTTTAAATGCCAGAACAATGGGTAATGGAGAAACTGAAAGCACCAGAAAACATGATGTTTAGAAACAAAGCAATTGTATGCAATGAAGAAGTTGTTGAAGAAGCTGTCAACCAATGGAGAACCTATGATCAAATACAAAAAGACAAGAAGGAAAGAGATCAATGCAATGTGCAGAAGATAATAATGTCGAGGTAATACGTGAAGAAAGAGTTGATAATAATCGTTGTTTGTTTAATAATGAAATAGAATCGCACATGAATTCGAAATGTTGAGAACACGGCGAAATAATTCCTCTTCATGACAGAGTTATAATGTGAATGGATTTCTGTGATAAAAATAGAGTATTGAGACCAATGACGATAGAGGAATTAAAACAAAGAGAAAAGGAGGAGATGAATTTTGACGTTGGTGATAATTAAATCATTTTGATTTATTTTTTAATTTGATAATAGAACACATATCTATATCATTCAGTCTCTCCGTCATTCGGTCTTTTAATCATTTAGTCTCTCCATCATATTTTTTTGTTTTTATTCAGTTTAAGTTGTTCATATTTTTTTTCAAACAATGATTATTTAGTTTATTTTAGTTCAACTCCTTTTTTGATTTTAATTTTGTTGAATTGTTTTCTTATATTTTCCAAATCAATCTTTTTTATTTTTGTAATCGCATAAGGCTCATAGTTTATTTTTTTGTTTTTTAGTATAAAACTGTGTTATTTGCCTTTTTTAATATAAGTATTGATTTTTTTACAAACATTTATAATCTTTTTATATTAAGAAAATAGCATAAGGGTGAATACCACATCTGTATTATTAAACTAACACAATAAATGTTGTATTTATAATTACAACGTGGAAGAACTACGAACTATTAATTAGTATATGACCAATCAGAAAACAATAAAATGGCTGTTTCAATATTTTTTACAATAAGAACTTTTACGATTATTATTAAAACTATTTTAAAGTAATAGTATATTATTGATTGAGTTTGTAATGAACTATTCTATTAATAGTATGAACCTATTGTTTTTATTAATAAACACCAATAAAAAATCAATTAATTTGCATTCAAATTTGTTTAAAAGTCGGGTTTTATGTTTAACATAAAATAAATGAACCTTATTTGAACGCCTTGTATTTTTAATTTTAAATGTAGTATTTATTATAAAAATTATTTATAATGTATAGTTCAAGTTCTTGATATGTTCAAACACAATTGAACCTAAACCAAAATGCTTAATCGAGTGTTTTAAACAAGAAAGTATATTTTTGAAAACTAAAACACATTTACTATATATAGTATCAATATCTCAACAATCCAAACGATGAGTCATTCAAGTAAAAGCACGTGCTACCAAGACAACAAACAAAAGAACACCAAATTGAAACAGGAGTCTACAAATTCTAAATACTATTATGTCCACTCTTGTCTTAGTTATTTGGCAATGAAGAAGAAATATTCTTTCATTGTCCTCAACAATAAAAGAACAAACTTTAAGATGGCTCCACACTTTGAAATTGCTAACATCTTTGATGAGCAGGGAAAATTAGTTTTCGACTCTAACGAGAAATATTTTGTTGAAAACTCAAACATTGTCTTTGACTCTGATGGATTACCAATAAAGAAAAGTTCATTATTCAATACATCAGAGTGTGTCACTATATCTGAAAGCAAAGGAGTTGAAGAAATGAACAACAATGACAAATTGCTGTATTTAATGAACTTCATGAATTACAAAATCAATTTTTTCTTCCCATCAGAAAAACAGAGTAAAACACAAACACGGACAGCAAAAGATACAAAGAAACTGTCAAGCATCAGACTGTTATATATTCCGTCCTACAACATCAAAATATCCAATTTTGAATTGAAAAAGAGACGTGAGACTGAAAAAGACGATGGGAAATGTGGTCTTCAGTTTTTTTCAAAAAGTTTCAAAACTATGAAAATCAAAAGCAAAACTCGTAAAGGCGACACGGCGATATTCTTAGGTAACATCCCTCAGTCATATAACAAGCAATACTCTAACATCAAACGTGTGACACTTGAAGACTATGAAAAGGAAATTATCAGTACCAAAATGAACATAAGTGTGATGACGTCATCGACAGATTCAACTGTAGACAATGTGATAAACAGCGAAGATAAGTCAATGGTCTGTGATTATGAAGATAAAGACATAGTCAAAGAAGAAGAAATAGATGGGATTAAGAGTGTTGAAATTAAAGAAGAAATAACAAGCCAAACCATCACTTGTTCTTCACCACAAGGCATTTCCACAGATATCATACATGAAAACGTAACACTGCCAATATACTATGTCCCAGTCGCCATTTCAGTTGTGAACAACACACCATTTGCCATTCCTATGTTTGACATGAATTATTTCAACACCATTCAACCATGTTATTTCAATATAAATCAACCGAGTCTTAATTCTGTTGATGAATATTCAATTGATGGTTTCAATAACACTCAAAATTGTGCTGATGTGAATAATTAATTGCTCAATCAAAGTACTAAATCATATGTAAATAACATCTTTGACTTTTGTTTATTTATTATTATTTTAAATAATAAATATAACATTTTATTATAATTGATTATTTTGTTATTAATAAATATTAATTATCATTTGGTTATTAATATTATTATTACTACTATATATACCATATTTAAAATATTATTATATTATTAAATTTATACTATAAAATTTATTAATTAAATATATTTAATAAACGATTAACATATCTGTATTGGTTATTAATTTTGTATATCTTTCAAATTGGAACATCTTGTGAATGAACGTTCATCGATACAGCACTTTTTGTTTTCCACTATAACACTTTTGAGTGCTTTGCACCCATCAAAACAATTTCTTTTAATCACATCGACATTTGATGGTATAACAATTTGTTCCAAAACGGGTAAATACTCAAAAGTCCCATTTTCAAGTGTTTTCACCCCTTTCCCAATTTGTATACGTGACAATTTTTGGCAACTTGTAAAACAGTATTCTCCAATAAACGTGACGCTGTCTGGGATCTCTACTGACTCTAAACTGTTGCATCTAGCAAATGAGTATGACTCAAATGACAAAATTCCCTTTGGAAATTGAATGATTTTGAGTGCAGAAACATATTCAAATGAACTCGAGCAAAGTCTTGTAACGCCGTTTGGAATCTCATAGCAGTTTAAAACAAGTCCTCGTAAACATCTGTCTCCTATTTGTGTAATTATATAAGAGACCCTTTTCAGTGTTTTGTTGTCGACTGGGATTTCTATTGTATGGTGTTTTCTATCCTTTTTAGTATAAACTACATTCCCAAACAAAAATTTTGTTTCTTTAAATATTTCTTCGTTTTTTTCATTATCCAAAACTGTTTGATAGTTAACTTCAAACCAAATATTGATTTTGAAAAAGTTCATTATTAATGTTGAATTTGTGCCTATTTTGTGGATAAAGCCGTGTTTAAATTCGTATAACTGTTTTTCAGTAAAGTTTCTAAAACGACTGTCATCGTAATCGTCTGATTCACGAGGCTTATATGGGTACTTGTGGATGTAAATTATATTACCAAAAGTGTCAGCTTTATCACTCCAAAGATTGAGTGTTTCTATGTTGGGGAAGTACTTTAAAGTCTTTTCTGTGACTGGAACTGGATTGAAGTGAAAAAGTTCCATAAAGTCTTGATATTTATGAGAGACCATTTGAATAGTAGTAAAGTCTTTAATTGTAAATAAGTATTTTGAGACAACCATCATGTGATATGTGTCCAAATTACAATGTTTTGTTGGGAACATTGTGGAGACTTTATTTTTTTCATTGTGGAAGAATTTAAGAGAAAACATTTGTATGTTTTAAAGTTTATTAAAAAGATGTTTAAATTGTTAAAAGATTGAAAAACATTTAATAAATTGAATGTATCAATTGTTTTTGAAAATATTTTTTAATTCTTATTATTTATATAAAATAAATTAATGAAAAAAAATAATATGTCGTAATTGTAAATGAATATTTTGCTTTTTTGTCACACAATCGGCCAATCGTTTAGATGTACGACAATTATTTTTTTTTATTTTCAAATCTTACACTTTTGATAAATTAAAAACCATTTTTTAGTAAAAAATATTTCATTATTAGAATGAACTTTCTACAAAATTCTTTCGTTAACGACAAATAAACATATTTTCTGCTGAATTCACAACAAAAAGACGTTTTCGACTGTACATGTTTTGGAATTTAAATTGGTCTTAAAATTTACTTTGTGAATTTTAAGTAATTAAATAAAAACAAACAATAAATCAACAATACTCAGTTAAAAACAAATTAAACATATACATAAAGTCATACAATATTTTTGTGTTTTCAATTGATCTTAAAAATAGGGTGATAGTTTAATCGACCAACTTTGAAAGCACAAGAAATATGAATTTTTGATGAATGACATTACATTCAATAAAAATGTTTACCAAAATATATGGTTCTTGATATATTGAACAAAGAATGTTTCAAAAAATGCAGATATATGTTCTTTTGGTGTGGCGTTATTTGAATGCTTAACATTAATTACACATTCTAAAAGATTAGTTTTAGTTTTCATCATCGATTTTGTTATAAGTGAAATCGATAAACTGTAGGATTTAAAGGACAACATATACAACAATACGAATGACATGTGGTATCAAGATGTTCACAAATGAAAATTAAAATAAATATTACAAATTGAGAAGTATTAATATATTTAATTTAATATTTTGAATTATAATTGTTAT
>NW_004440240.1:40442-55135 GCF_000330505.1 Entamoeba invadens IP1
CATTTTTCAAAAAAAATGTAGTGTACAATTTTTAACTGTTTTTGATTCTTTTATATTATATTATTATAATAATAAATAAATATATATTTTTTAAAAAATTCATTTTACTTAAAAATTAACAACAAAGTCAATTTTAAAAGCGATTCTAATTGACTGGAATATTAAAAATAGAAAACAAAAAACCATATTTAAATCCATATTTGTTTAGGATCAAACAAATACAATAAGAAACACTGTTTGTTTGTTTCACTTAGAAAAAAACCAATTACACAACACAGCTTCGCAAAAAGTCAATCAATAATCTATCCTTACGAACTCTATTGGAGTTGTTGTGGCTCTTAAACATTATGATACAATAAAAATACAAGAAATGGAAATAATGGAAATGGAAAAAACAATAGAGACGGACAAGATGTAAATGGATTTGCTGTTTTGGAACAAGAGTTTTATTCGAGTAAAAAACAAAATTGGACGTAAATATGGTACTTATTATATTGGTATTGCAACTTCTTTTGAATAAGTTTAAAAAGATACCTGAAAACTTGTTACCTCGAGGAAAATACACAAAAAACATCTTCAAAACTGGTGAACATTTGTACATTAAGTAGACGAGGAGCCAAAGTTCTTGATTGTGTGGTTGTTCTTTTAAAATTGCCCAAATGTTACAAACACGACATTGGCATCTTACTGAAGTTAAAAAAGCACACGGCATATTTTCAACTGCTAGCAATATAAGCAATGGCCATTGTATATTGTAATTAACTTAATTACTTATTAAAAAAATATTTGCTATTTTTCTTTATCAAGTATAAATATAGTAATTATTTTAATACTATTAATTTATAATAATATTTTATCTTTGTTTTAAAAAGTTATATTATAACTAGTATCAAATAGTATTACTATAGAACTATTAATATTGGTTTTTAATGCCATTTGAAACCAAATGAAACACAATGTACTATATTTATTAATAAAGATATTATTTTATGTTAATTTTAAAGTTATTTTTGAAATTAATAACAAATTATACTAAACTATAATTGAAAAGAAACTATTTATTAAAGCGTAATGTAGGTATTCAAATGAATGAAATTAAAACCACTTATTGTTATATTGATCGAGCACTTGGCTGTTAGTAATAGACGTGTCAATTGACATTAAATACTTCAATTTTAACATTCTTTCATTTACAAATTTATTTTTATTTTTCTGTTATCAACATTTACTATTTTATAAACACAACACTCTACTATTCATCATAAGCATTTCACATATATGTTGTTAATTCTTTTAAAATAAATAATGTTTATAAACTCAATATTCTTTAATATTAAAAAACAATTAGACAAGATACTTTAATTTAATAAAAACATTTGGTATTCGATCTTTATTTTGTGTATTTAGATAATAAAAAATCAAATAGTTCGAGAATTATTTTGAAATATTGTCTTATTGTTTTGTTTTTTACGTTTTATTTGATGCCCGTTGTTTACACATAGTTGGAGTTATTTTTTGTCCACTAAATAATATTAACAGTAATACAAATACAAACACTGTATTTTTTGTCCATTTACAATGAACGAATAACTTTTACATAAAAATTGAATGTTTATCTTAAAAAAATCGTATTAAATTCATGTTTTCGTTCTTTATAATTTAGATTATAGATTATTTAGTTATTTTTTGCATTTAAAATTGAAGAAGAAAATACTTGACTCACATCTCAATAATTTTTAAATTAAACTCAATGTTTAAACAAACGTTGTTACTAAGTTTTATACTTGCATTGACTGCGTCAAAAACAATACAAATCAGTTTAACGGGAAGTATCACCTCCTTAAAATCAGCATCTTCACAAGCAACACCAGGAGATGTGATTGAATTTATGAGTGGGACATATCCTTCACAAGTCGTCTACACCAAGATGAATGGTACATATGACCGCCCCATTATCATTCGATCTGCTCTCAATGCCAAAGTAATTTTCCAGACTATTACAAATGAAAATGTTTTATTTCAACTGACCAATTCATCGAACATATTAGTCGAAGGTCCTTTTATAGTTCGCAACGGCGTTGGTCACACTGTGACGGTCAAAAATTGCACGAATGTGACATTTTCGAATTTCAAGATCTACAATTCGACGAATTGGGCGATGTATGCTTCTGGCACCAATGTGACATTAAAAAACAATTTTGCGGACGGCTGTGTCTTAGAAGATGAAAATTGCACACAGAGCAATTGGATGCAGTGTTTTGTAACTGGCGCCATAGATGCAAAAGTGCCTATTTTGTCGAGTAACATTTATATCGAAAACAATGAAATAATGAATTCGTGGGGCGAAGGGATAGACATCATAATGTGTACTTCTTGCATAGTGAGGAACAATTATTTACACGATAATAAGTGGGTGAATATATATGTAGACAACGCGCATAACACGATTATAGAGAACAACATTATAACATACAAAAGTCTCTATAAATGTAGTCGAAGAGAAACAACACACGCAATTGGTATTGGAAATGAAGATTGGCCGCCTAAGTTTATATCCACAACTAACATTACTATAAGAAATAATCTGATTTGGGGAAGCACATTTGGGATTGGGTATTGGGGGTGGAGCGATGTGGCGTATTACAGCGACATTGTGATAACTAATAACAATTTCATTCATATCAGTCTGGCGGCTATTAACTTCAATTCAGACTGCTTGGTGAAGGGGAAGACGAAAAATAATCAATTCAAAAATAATTTCATACACACGAATTATACATGGTACGCAGTGTTCATTAACGACACTCAGTATAACACGTGGAACATCTCTGATAACGTCTATCTATCCAATTTCGAAAAATTGAAGCCGGACACGTGGAATGGAAGCGACGGAAATGCACACTCAAAACAGTTCAGATTGAATGAGACTTCGTTCAATTTCTTTTTCGATGGAGGCGTGTTCAAAAATTGTACGAATGATAGTTACTATCAGTGGGATGTAAAACCTTACTGCTTTGTACCACATAAAGAGTCGATTTTGTATCACAATGGAGTGTATGTGGGATACTCCGATTTGGATGGAAAAATGGAAACAGATTATTTTGAATGTATGAGAAATAAAATGAAACCAAGTATTGGGTTGTCGGAGGGAATGTATGCGTGCAGTTTGAATGCGACAGAAAAACTTTTTATCAGTGTCGTGATATTGTTCGTAATACTTTTTATGTGATTTGGTACTTAATCTTTAATTCTAATTTAATTCAAAATTTTTAATTGTTTTGTGTAAATGATTAGATCATTATTGACATTAATTTAATAATGAATTAGAATATAAATAACACACTATAATATTGTTTGTAAGCTTAAATTTGGCATATTGGAAAACCCCATTTTTGTCATAAAAAGCAAAACACAATTTACTAAAAAGTTAGGTAATAAAAAATAGTAATTGTCATTACGAAAAATAATCAATTATCACAATAGGAATTAATAATTGCAGATAATACAGGATCGGTTATCTCAACATCGTGTGTAAATTTATCGTCGTTTTTTAGTGTCATTTCAAGAGTACAACAAAAAGCAATATTCAACGTGTGAACATGATAATTGGTACAGTTTTGTTCTGAAACAATAGAAAATATATACCGTAAATCTGGAAATAAATGGTTCATTTTTTTAAATCTTCCATAAATTAATGGTTCAATTATCATGTTTTTAACGCAAAAACAAATAAAAAACCCAAAAGTGCAGTTTTAAAAAACTAACCAAAAGTGAAAACAATTTATAAAAAATAAAACAAACAATTAATTCAAATATTCATTTGGAATTGATAAAACCACATTTTTCATTCCTCAATGGAAGAAAAAACAACTTTTTCCAAAGCCGGATTCATATTAACCCTTTTCTCCTCTAACGTACCAGCACAAATCCCACACCTGAAAAAAGACTCAACAACAGAGTTTTTGATTTCTGTTGGAATTCTGTTATAGATCTGAAGAGATCTCATAATACACTCCTTCCTTTTTTCTCCACGGGTCACACGACCTGCACGATTGCTATTTAAATTGTACCATCTCAAATACTCTTCCTTTGATTGTGTTTTAAACCATCCAAATATACCATAATCCAACGGCTGACAGAAACCCGTGGAGTTGGAAGGGAGTATAAAAATGTCAGCGACTTCAGCCAGGCTCTTAACAACGTGTTCCGTGAGATGGGATCCATAACCATCACATATTAGAGCTACCATTTCAATATGGTGCTCTTCCATATAAGGACGAAGACATTTTTCATTCCAAGATACCATCAGCTCCTCGTTCATTTTCCCACTTTCATTGACTTCCACTATTGCATCACATTCAAGACTTTTCGGCACTTTTTTCAATTTCCCTAGGATGATCATTGGTTTCAACACGTTTCCGGACTTTGACACTGCTGCCACAAAAGAAATTGTTTCCTTCTCGTTTCCGAGAAGAAGCGCGGAAAAATGTTGTTCTCCACTTTCCGTTATCGTGTAGTTTCCTGCATCTGTCAACTTTATAGCCGTTTCATCCATGTTTATTATTGCGTCATCTTCAAAATATTGACACACTTCACTCATTGTGTTGAGGTGGTTAATCGTTTCCTCTCTCTTGTCGACTTTGTTTTCCTTTCTCGTTTGTATGATCCTGTTGTTGATTCTTCTTATGGACAGATGTTTCTTTTTCAAAAATGTGTATAACCACTTGTTTTTTGACAAAAGTGAAGGTGTGTGATTTGGAACAACTTTTGAGCAAAAGTATTGCATCAATATTTTGGTTGTAACGATTTTCTTTTTGGCTCTTTTTTTGTTGACAAAACGTGCCAACTTTTCGTAGTGTTCAACATTTTTTGGTTTCCTCCCCTGCCCATTCAAATTGTTTCTTATATTTTTATTCGCTTGCACAATAAACACATCATATTGTTTGTCCCATCTCAATAGAGTGGTAAATTTTATTTCCAAAATAGTTGCTGCTTCCCTTTTGCTTTTACCACTTTCAATCAACTCTCTGAAAGATCGAATTTTTGCAATTTTGAAAGAAAACGTCTCCCATCGTTGACAGGTATTTATTATTTTTGAATGTGGCGGAAAATTAATTATCGTTTTGTCAAAGTTTGTCTTTGTTTTGAGAACTGTTTCGTTTTGAATTTCTACTGTGTTACTTTTTAAGAAAGAGGTTCGTTTTTGCAAATGATGTATTTGATTATTAAAACATAATGTGGTATTTGTTTACAATTCTAATAAACAGGGGTCTCCAAAATCGTGTTGTCCAAAAAGAAGGTAAAAAAGAGATGAGAATGACTATAAACTCATGTTCATATGAGCAAATTTCTTTTTTGGTTAAAAAGTGATGACGCGTGGATTTAGGCATACGATTTTGGAGACGTCTGCTAATAAATCACACATTTTAAACACCCCTTCTTTTTCTTTGATTAATGTGCCTTATCTAACATAAATTCATTCTTGTTAAACTGAAAATGGAAGAAACTTGGTATCAAAAGGATGTTTGGGCTTTATAATTAAACCTTTTTCATGCGTTCTTAAATAGTGAATTATTGTTCTGGGGATTACACACCCAAATAACATTTTTCAAAGATACTTTTGGTGGTTTATTGGTCTTTTTTTTGAAAAGTGTTGAGTCAAAAAAGCACATTCTGCATTTTTGGGAATTTAAAAATGTTATTATTTTAGTATCTTTTTAAAAAAGAATCAAATTTAAAATTTTAGTTTTTTTTAATTGTTTTGGAAATGGTGAACCATTTATTTCCGGATTTACGGTATAAACTGTTTCTAATAAATCGATAGTGAGAAATTTTGAAATTATCGCACATTTTCGGGTTTTGTTGTTTTAATAATAAGTCCTATATTTTGGGAAATATATTTCTCCTTCTTTTTTCTGTCATGTTTTTACTTGAAAAAAATATTTATTTTTATTTTCAGTCTTTTTTCTGTTTTTTTGCAACGTTTTTACTCGAGATATTTTTGTTGGTTATTTTCCTGTTAAATAAGTTCAAAAATGTACTTCAATTTTGAATTGTTTTCAGTAGCAACAAATTTGTATTCATAACAACAAACCAAAAATGTTGTTATAATCAAATGAAAATATTTTTTTGAAATAAAAGCTTTTGGTAATGAATTGAAATTAAACACTAATAATTAATATAAAATTGGTTTCAAGAATAAAATGATTAAGATAAAAGAAAATTAACAAATTGACGACTTAATAAAATAATTACGTTTTGAGATGATTTGAATGTAAAAAAACAAAAGATGTAAAAATACCAACGGCAAAACAATATAAAATTAAAGTTAATCGTCTTATTTATTAGTTGTTTGGTAAATGAATTTGAAATTTAATTTATGTTAAACGAACAAAAATACTAAAAGTTGGTAATAAAAATTCAATTTTTAATCTTAATAAAATAAATGAACAAAATTGATACCCTTATAGCTGGAGCTTTACAAAAAAGTAATTCATATTCTGTTATCACAGAAATGATGAAAGTGTCTCCGAACAGAATTGCGCGAGTAAAAAAGATGATTGAAGACAAAATCGCCATTAAAAACGTAAAAAGAGGGAGACCCACTAAAGTTACCAACAATGTTATCGATAAAATCGTCAAACAAACTGAAAATGATCCATTTTCAACTTGTTCAAAGATTGCACTAAACAATCACTTGTCCAAGTCAACAGTTTACAACTTAAGAAGAACACACGGATTTAAATATTGCAAACAAAAACCAACTCAAATTCTTACACAAAAACAAATTAACACAAGATATGATTTTTGCAAAAAATGCTACAGAAAAGAAATCTCAGAAAATGGCAAACCGCGATTGTTTCTGACGAATCCCGTTATTGTTTATTTCCAGACAAATCATATTGTTGGAGAAGAAGAAACACGTTTGGTGAAATGTTAAAAAAACATTAAAGTTGCAAAAACCAAAGCCAAAAGAAAAGTGTTAATTCAAAAATTCAAAAATTACACTGGTCAAACACCAAAATACAATGCCAGTATAATGGTGTGGGGAGCCATTGGTAAAGACTACAAATCGGATTTGATTCTGTGTTCTGAGAAAATGAAAGCGGCAGATTATTGTCGAATGCTTGAACACAATGGAATTTTCGAACACATGAAAAAAGAGAGAAAACATGACTTTTACTTTCAGCAAGATGGGGCGCCACCTCACAAAGCAAAAGAAACAGTAAAATGGATTAAAAGTAAAAAGGTCAAATTGCTTGAATGGCCATCATCAAGCCCGGACTTGTCACCAATAGAACATCTGTGGGGAATTTTGGAAAGGAGATTAAGAAACGAAAAAAGTGTTTTCAGAACCAAAAAGTTGTTATTCAAGCATCTTAAAAAAGTTTGGAATAATATACCATACTCGATTATTAACAATTTGATGAATTCGATGACTTACAGGTTCGAAATGTGCAAAAACGAAAAAGGTGGACCTATTGGACATTTGAGCGATTTTAAACAATACCAAAAAATTGAAAAACAAGATTGGTAAATTAATCTTAGGTAATTTTGTTTTAGATTAAATATTTTTTTGTTAAAAAACATGGTATAACAATTACAATTTAACAATATCGAAATAAAAATAGATTAAGATGTTTTCCTTTAACATTTGGTTTAAAATAGTTTAACATAAAACAAGTACTATCGATTTTTTGGAAACAGTTTATATAAATAAGCAAAAACGTATTTTTAGTAAAAGATTGAAAAAAAAGAAAAAAGAAAAAACTAATGCGGGTTTCCTCAATTCATTTGTGCCAGATTTAAGCGTTCAAACAATATATTACGAACATTCAAACGTTTAAAATAATCATAATTGATGAATATTTTTTATTTTTAACTTATTTAGCATAAAAATAATAAACTTGTTGTTTAGTGTTTATTATGAACACCATTAATAATCACTGTTTTGTTACAACATCAATAATTGTTAAATAAAAGCGATTATTTATATATTTTCATAATTAACATTCTACCATTTATTTAATTAAAATTGATATGGATTATGTGTTTTTAGTTTAGAATTATTAAACTAAAAACTGTTTATAAAAATTCAAATTAATTATAATTGTCTTGCATTATGCAAAGTGTCCATTCCATAATTTTGGTTTTAATTAAAGGAAAATGCATATTCAAAAACAAAAATACTAATTGTACATCAAAATGATTAACCAGTTGTGCGACAAATAGACAAGTTTGACAATAAAAATAACGAAAAATAGAAGCCTTTTTCTGTAATAGTATATATAAAGTTATTTATATTTTTAAATTACACTATATTATAGTTAAACATTATTATTATGTTTTGTCACAACAAATAGACCAAAAACTTATTTAGTCTGAAGTTTCGCAACGTGTAGTCTGACCATAACGATCAGAAAGCGGATAGCATCGAAGAGCATCTTTACCTTTAACCTTTTTGTGTTCATTAACAAATTTCAATTGAGTCAATTCATTGAAATTAGTGATATTGACATTCTTAAAAACAAACAAATCTTCAAGAGAAGTTGGAAGTGTTACATTCATAGGTTCATTAGAATCAATTCTAAAAGTAGTCAAATATTTCATTTCACTTACATCAAGTGATACGTCTTTTTCATAAATGTCCAATCTTAACTTAGACATGGCATAATATTTAGTGAGTAATTCTCCTTTGTTGTAAATTGATTCGCATATTTCCATTGGAGTAACATTTTTAGGTAACACCAAAGGATAACCCACTGAATTAGAAGCATAGTAAGTATAAAAAACGTGATCATTTTGAATTTGTTTTCTGATGTTCTCAAAATACTCGTAACGTTCGGTGTCTCCTTTATATACACGAATTATTATGTTAACATTGACCTTTCCATTCTGTAGAATTTTTTGGACACTGTCCTCGAGACTTGCGAACAAAAAGTCATTGTAATTCTCTGTTACATCTATTTCACAAAATTTCAAATTGGGGAAATGAGCGATATTATTGCCCAAGTTTGAGTAATCATCATTAGTACTCATATATGCTCGGACTGTGTGAGTATTTGGTTCTTCGGCTAGTTCATCATAAACTCGGTAAACGCTGTCCATGACCATTTCAAAGTAAGGGGTTTCTTCACACTCTGTGTACTCATACATGTTATCTTTGTAAATAACTCTGACATTTGGAACGTTTGATATAACGCCATCTTTAAGGTTCTTGACACTATTGAAATCAATAAGAAGTGTTTTTAAGTTTGGCATACACTTGATAATGTGTTTAACTTGATTTTCAACGTGACCCACTGCCTTGATATTCCATGATTTATTTTGAGTGTTTCAAGGGCACTACGAGCTGCTTTACTGATAAAGCAAAACTTGTATACTTCTTCTTGAGTAATATTCGCAGCTAGATTCTCTAAACAGACCGAGTCAAGTTTAACCATGATTTTAACCATTATTTGTGAACTTAAATAGGAAAAACACGTCACTATTAATTACACACATTACAAAAATAAAATTTACATATATTTATTTAAATAATCAATACACAATTTATTTTTGTAATTAATAATTTTAGAATTTGTTAAACATAAATTTATTTTTATGTACTTTTTGTGTAATTTTAAGTGAACTGTCAATAATTACACACAATTCATTTATTTGTTTGAACGAATTTAAGTTATAATTGTTTATTGTTTATTTACAAAACAAATATATCAAGAGATAATAATAACATTCAATGTTATTTAAAAGTATATCATATTAAGATAATCAATATAATGATCAATATTATTTTCGAAAATTAAATACAATAATAATTTGTTATATATTACACTCATAAAATATAGACTTATATTGAATTAAATTAATTGTATTATCTTTGTTAAATTCAAATTTTTGATTAAATTAAATTATATAAAAATACTAAAATCCACACTTAAATAACATCAAAAGTATTGTTAACATTTTCAAAGTCGGAATAAATAAACTTGAAGTAGTAGAAGTAATAGTCGTTATCCAACAGTTTCAAATAACAACAATACCTAACAACAAATCTATAAAATTTACATTGTGTGTTGTTGTTAATGTGTTTTTGAGTTAAATTAATGTTATACCAACATACAACATTTAGAAAAAACTACAATAAATTAACTTGTTTAATAGTTCGTGATTTTTAGAATCACATTTCGATGTCTACAAATAAAAATGATTATCACTTTAAAGTATTATTATTTCAGAGAGTTTGGTACATTTGTTCACAAAGCTTTAACTAATTTTTGTAACAATAAAAAATTCACAATTTTTAAAGTTGTAACATTCACAAAATTTGTTTTCTTTCATCAACTGTTCTATAATTGTTGTTATTATAATTAACTTTTTAATTATATATTCAAAAAAGTTTGTATTAGATGTTTATATAGTTTCAATTGACATTAAATTAAAAATAAATTAAAGTAAAGAGCATCTGTTTTGAGTTGGTTTCTTCGAGTGAGCATCATTTTTGGGGGAGATGACAGCTCTAACTGCTTCATCAAAAACCAGTCTTAAATTCTTTTGTGTGAGAGCAGAGCATTCGATGTACTTCACTGCATTGATGTCTTTGGCTTTTGCTTCACCCTGTTCAGTGGTGATCGGGGATATCTTCTTTTCTTCGAGTCGCTTTAATTGATCTTTGTCTTCTCTCATGTCCAACTTTGTCCCAACAAGGAGGCAAGGAGTCTTGGGGCAATGATGAACAACTTCGGGTTGCCATTTTGATGAAACGTTGTCGAATGAAGGCGGCAAGACAACACTAAAACAGATCAAAAAGACATCTGTTTGTGGGTATGACAATGGGCGCAATCTGTCGTAATCCTCTTGCCCTGCAGTGTCCCAGAGTCCAAGATTGATTGGTTTTGAGTCAACCATCACTGTTGCACTGTAATTGTCAAAAACTGTTGGTATGTATTCATTTGGAAACGCGTTGGTGGTGTAACTGATAAGAAGACATGTTTTCCCAACAGCTCCATCGCCAACTATGACACATTTAACTGCTTGCATTTTATGTTTGGTGTGTTTTGGTGTCGCTTAAATACTCTTACCTTAATAACAATTTCTATAATTTATTATAAATAAACTATAATAAGTAAATATAATAAATCTATTTTTGCAAACGGGAAGACTGACTCAAAAACTAAATATACAATATGTTAAATAATATATTACAACCTTTTGATTAACTAACAGTTTTTTTATGATTTTACATGTAATATATCCCACATATTACCGTTTGTAATTTTATACAATTTGGAACAAATATTAAACTATCAATAGTTGTATAGTTTAAAATAAAGACTGTTGTTAAGTTTGAACAAAAAACAGATTACTTTCGTTTTACTGGTTTTATTTTTATTAATAAATAAGAATCGACTATTCGAATTTGTAAAGAATATTCAAAACGATGAAAAAGAAAAACTTTTCTATATCACCAATATTTCTTTTCTATTTAACTTTGTGTTTTTATAAAAATTTAATTGAGTTGTAAATTTGATATTTCAAAACGTGTTGAATAAATGACCATCTGCATGATTAATTATAAGTTATGTTTACGTACATGATTTTTTAATTCAACATTCAAATAAAAAATTTTAATATGTTCACAACAAAAGGTAAATACTGAAAAACAATAAGATGAACCACTACAATTTATATATTATTGTTTTGATATTTTTAATAACAATTGATATTTTGGATTAAATTTGGCACATAGTTGTAAACATTATACTTAATACAGTGTTTGCATAAACTCCTTTACAGTTTAAAAAGCGTTCAAAAATATATATTAATTAGGACAACATGGACTAAATGTGTTGATTTAAATTGTAGAGTTTGCACTTCAACAACAACTTCACGTTGAATTGCTCATAAAAAAGGATATTACATAGACGGTAAGACATGTAGTGCTTATAAATAAGATTAATTAACAACAAAAAAATAAGTGTGATAAATGAGAAACTGTATAAAAGAATTCTATGATGACATTAATGGCTTTCACTATGAATTTTCAAATTATAAATAACAATCATCAAATTTAATTAAAGTGGATTTTTAAATTTTAATTTATATATTTTAATAACAAATACATATTTTAAAGTGTTATGTAAAGTATTTTGCGAACAATATATTTTACTAAATAATTCTGAACTATCTTTAATATAACAAATGTGTTGTTAATCAAAAACATCATTAATGATCATAATTTAAATTTCATATTTATTCTATTAATAAATACGTTAAAAATTTATTTTACTTGATTATATAAAAATGAATATAATAAATATAATAATAAAATGTATGCTACTGTTTACCACAAAGGCTATTAATTTTCTGTAAATAATTTTTTCAGTTTAAAATGGTAATTTGTATTTTCTGTGTATTATGATTTTATTATTTACAAGTATTTGAACGTTAAAAACGGTTAAATGAAAATTGCAGTTTTTTATCCTTTCTATTTTTTGACAATTAGAGTTGTGGTTAATAATAATTACAATAATTTTTGACCTGTATATTAAAATTGACAAATAATTTATTATGATATACAGTCAATAATAATACTTCAATTTTCTAATTTTTCATAAAAATACTTTTGTTTTTTACTTTAAGTTATAAAAATAAAACAAGTCATTCATTTTATTATATTAAAAAATGATTTAAAACACAAAAATGTTTCGTATGAAAATCTTGTCAACCAATTTGAACATTTGTAAATTAGAAAATCGACAGTACATTGTTTGACAGCTTTATTGCCTTTTGGTAAAAAATAAAAGACTGTGTTTTGGAATACAAAAGAACTAGAATTGGCATATTATTCTTTGTAATATGGGTTGACAAAAATGGTGTTTTTGGAAAATTTTAGGTTGATAAATTAACAGTATGTAATTCTTATACTTTTGGTTACACTTCCTTCATATTTTCTATAATTAAAAACAGAGTCTTAAATTTTTAAAATTGTATTTATCGACAAAAAACTTCCTGTGATGCATTTTTACTTCATAACAACAACAATGGTATGTTTATATATATAAGTATCACGATATTTGAGTTCATAGAATAATGGATCTGACTTCACAATATTAAAAGTGCAAAAATAATTTATTGTTTATTTATATACCAAATATAAAATGGGTTGTCAGATAAAGGGCGATTTGTTGTCAATAGTATTGTAGTGTTAAAGTAATAAATTTTTATATTATTTTTTTATTGTCTGTTTTTGAACAAAATTAATGTTGTTATTCTATTTTTGATTTTTTATTATTATAAATACACCAGTTTAATTATAATATTGTTAATTTTAAATGTTATGAACATTAAGTTATTTATTAGAACAAAAAGACGCCAAAAACTAGCGACGAAAGTGGTATTAGTACATTGTCATACTCAGGGATTGAGTAAAACTCAACCACCATCCCAACCAATGCTAAAAGTGTTGTGTAGAAGAAAAAGAATTTGTGGAATATAATATAACACATAACAAGTGCTCCAATACCACCAAATATAAATACAGCAAGAGAACCTTCAAGTGTTTTAATTCTTCCCCAAGGGGTTGTTAACTTGACTTTACCAATTGACTTGCCAATTACTTCCGCCATCCCATCACCACATAAAAGAAGACTTATTCCAATGATAGCTGGTGGGTAAGTTCTCCAAAATATAAGTGCAATTACTGAGATGGTGACACAGTAATTCAGTGGACCATACAAAAATTCTTTGTGGTCGTTTTGTCTACATAACACAACTTTGAGCACTTTATACAAACTGCCGTTGCAATACCCTTCACCCATCACAAAGAAAATAAAAGAGTAAATCAGACAATTAAAAGTCCCAAGAAAGCGACTTGTTAGATCATCCGGATACAATGGCCAAAATATCATTTGACTCAATCCAAAAGTAATATGGAACATCTTTCGAGAGTTGTGGCTTGCAATCAAATTAAACTTCCGTAGTGTGTAACTGAAAAGAATGAAAGTGTTTGACACAACAAATGAAATGACAAACAACAACAAACTGACAAGAACCATCACAATAGGTAGTATTTCAGAGTTTAAATATTCACTTGGTTTCCCACATAATTTCGTTAAATGTTGTTTTGTGAATTTTCATTGATATGAATGGTTAATTATTGGGAAAACATTTTCTTTATTTCAAAAACAATAGATAAATTTTTCATACACTTTACATTTGAAAACGAAAGGAAACAATTACAACAATGTTGTTTTACATAAATAATATGATTTGGTAATATTAAAAATATATCATATTGTTAAACATAAAATCATTTCAATAGGTATGAATTACAATATAAATAAATCAAAAGTATTATAATTAACATATTTTGAAATTGGTATTACAAATAATTACATCATAATTTTCAACAAATTTGTTATTATTTTGGTAAAGAAATAATAAAAAATTAATGTAATTATTTTTACAGTTAACAAAATAGTGTTTTATAACACTTTGGAATTTTCATTTTTCCAATTAACTATTTTTTGTTTAAAGATTAGCCTAATTGTTAAATTCTTCATAACTTTATAATTTTGTTTCTGATTTGTACCATTTTTAAAATATAAAGCAATTTGTAATTATTGATGTAAAAAATAGTAGAGTAAACGAAAATTCTTTTTTTGCAATTTGAAGAAAGTTGCACAATTATT
>NW_004440240.1:55235-57681 GCF_000330505.1 Entamoeba invadens IP1
ATAGTCTTATGACAATACATTTGAATAAAAGACATTTGTATATTATTTTTTAATGATAACATTGAAAACTCGCAATATGATTTAAAATTAACAGTGTCTATATGAAAAATTGAATGAATGTTATGGTAACAGTAAATTATTATTTTAACAATAATCTATTCAAGTATTTCAAACGATTCTTTATGATTTTTCAAATTTTCATAAATATCTAAATTGTGCAAATTTGTTTATTATATAAATTATTATTACATTTAAAACGGCTTTAAACCTAACCATTTTGATTGATAATTAATATATAAATGGAATTTATTATCATTCGTATATTTTGAAGTTGTTTTTCAAAATGTTTCATCATAATTTGAATTACTGTTTTTGTAATTCTTCTAATTTGAATATAAATAAACATTGGTGTATATTTATTTTTTCACAAACTATATATCTTTATCATAGTTGTTACTTTAATATGTTAACATTTATTTTTATACACTGTCTCATTATTTTAATATTCTTATATTCTTTAATAATTATATTTCATTGAAATTCAAAAATGTTTGTATGATTAAACAACGTGGAGTTATAAGTGTTTCATTTGGTGGTGCTTTTGAGTATTTATAACACTTTCTTTGTTCTCTTCATTCATTTGTAAAATAATTATATTTTTTATCTTCTAGTTTAAAAAAAGAAATAAACCTGTTTAAAAAACAAATAATATTTTTTTTATTGACGATCAATGGGAAAAGTGTATTGTCGCTTTGCTTGGAGGTATTTTTAATTTTTAAAAATAAAAAACCTTCAATGATTTTTATAAAAAAAAACTCAATACATACATGTCAACCATCATCAATTTTTAATTTTATTATTATAATATTATTATATTATTATATTATTATTATAAATATTCAGGTTAGATATATTGACTTCATATGACTTAAAATTGAAAAATTGAGAAGCTAATAGGTTTATAAGACAAATTAGTTTCTGTAACAAATTAGTTGCTTATCTGTAGAAATTATTAAATTATTAAATGTGATTTTTTTCAATTTGAAAAAAAAAGAAAAAAACTTCAGTTCAAAAACTGAGAACACTAATAAATGGAATAGCAAAATTATTAAACTATAATTATTTTAATCATTTCTAAAATAAATAAGAAAATTAATAATAGATTATAATAAGTAAACTATAATTTGATAACAATACAAATTATTAAAATAATTATTAGTTATTTATTAATAATACAATACTATATAATAATTCAAAATTTCAAATATATTTTAAATTATAAACATTACTAATTCAAAGATCAAAGCGATGAAGTCTATAAAGAGAGCCCGAATATTTATATGATGATGGTGTTCACGTATAGACCGAGTTTTTTTATAAAAATCATTGACCATTTTATAATATAACCAATTAAAAACAAAATTATAAGAATACAATAAATAGAATTAAACTTCCACAAGTCGAAAATAACTTTGTTGTGTTGGTATTTCGATATTAAGCACTTTGACAAGAATTGAAATTAATGACACAGTCACTACAGTCAAGAATGACAATCCAAAAACAAGAAACGAACACACAATTGAAAAGATGATGGAGTGGTATTCTTTTTCTTTCGAGTCGATAATGCAACTATTACACAACTCAAACATTTGAACTGAAGGCACAAACTGTTGTTCACATTGACACATCAAGTACATATAGTGTTGGTCAATTGTTGTATCGATACATCATTCGTTCTATATATTAATTTAAATTCTTATAATATATATATTATTATTTATATTATTTACTCAAAAAACTGTCTTTTCAAATTGTCGTTTTCTCCTGTTCTGAATTGAAAGTAAAAATCCCATAAATTAGGCAAACCATCAAAACAAAAAAAAATGTATTTCATATAAAGAATATTCTTTTTGTTCTTCTTTTTTTAAGGTGAAGAGGAAAAATAACAGCATATTTTAAAAGAAAGAAGTACAAAAAGAATACAACAACGGCAATATTGATAACATCAATTGCTTTAAATTAAATTTGTTGCCAATAAATTTCTTATTAAAAAATGGAAAGCCCCAATGAAGAGTCAGACCGCATTAATCTAACACCCACAAACAACAACAAGAGCTAATTTAACCTTAGCAAGTCAACTGAATCAACTTTTTTTGTGGGAAGGTGAAATCTGGATAAGATTTATCTAGATCATAATTTATTTTTAGAATAATTAAAAATAAATTCAAAACACGAAATCGATTAGTTTTCGCGCAAACTACTGGTCTTTACAGACCCATGTTTTCTATTTTCCATGTGTTCAAAATAGTCAACACTTGCTGTTACGAGACATACACATGAATTTTCATTAGAGCGTTTCGGAATTTATCAATTTTTCATTATTAAAATTGGTTTGTGACACGCCGTTCTTAATTTAAGATCTTTTTAGTTCAAATACAAAAATAAA
>NW_004440240.1:57781-58875 GCF_000330505.1 Entamoeba invadens IP1
TTTCACTTCGTAAGGTTAAAAGACACTTTGCAAAATAATTTAATTCGCGATGGTGACACTACTGGCGATAGATATTTCGTCAAATAACAGCCAAACCCGACTCCTCCAAAGAAACATATCTTGTTGTCTTATTACAGAAGACAATGAGTCGGTTCTGTTTATTTATTGTTAAATAATAAAATACTAACCAACGGCTATAAGCACACCAAGAACAACATAAAAATCACTGGCGACTAAACGAAAGACATTGAACTTTGAAATCATCGTTGTATGTATAAAAGCGATTTGGAGTGTTGTTTTGAATTAATGTGTTGTCTTTCTATAGTAATACATATTACAATAATAAAATTATAGTAATACTATAATGGTTCTATATTACTATAGTATTCTAGTAAATAATAAGAACATTTACTAGAGAAAAGTACAAAAATGATATAAAAATAGAACATATAAATATAATAATTTATAATATATTTTCCCTGAGGTTTAAGGAATATTTGTCGAATTATAAACAATTATTTTGTAACTAGAAATATGTTTCTGTAGAAACTATTTTTAAATTATGATTTTTTGTAGTTTAGTTATTAGTATTCAGTTTGTTCATTCATTAAATTATAATAAAACTAAAAAATATTTAAAAAAATAATAAAATGGAAAAGAGTAATTTATTAACTTTGATAAATCAAAGTATTATTATAACTAAACAATATATGATATTTTATATATCGCATATTTTACAATCAAATTGTATTATTATTGACAAAATGACAAATTCGTTTTATCAAACTATTGCTAATCGTTTTGGTTACTAAAATTGATTTATTTTGGATTCGGAGATACAACTTTCTCAAATATAAACTTGTGGACTTTTTGAATCTGGTTGGTATAATAATAAAGATTACAAGTATAAAAATAATTAAAAAAGTTAATAAAAACTAATTATTGATTTTTTATAATTGTTATTTATTTTTGCATAAGTTATAAACCGGTTTTTCTTGATATAAAACTGTTTTTGTTTTTGTTTTTTACTACTTTTAATAGTATAAATTATTATATTATTATTAAATAATAAACTGCATATTAAGTAGGACTGT
>NW_004440240.1:58975-79411 GCF_000330505.1 Entamoeba invadens IP1
AATTAATTTAGATAATATGAGTGTCAATATTTAAAATACCAAAGAGTTCTTATTACCATCAAAACCAACAGTAAATCTGCTTATAATTCCACAAGTAACAACTTTGAATGGTGTCACTGGAGTTTATTCAATAATTAATAAAGGTTATTTTCGACTTGTGGAAGTTTAATTCTAATTATTGTATTCTTATAATTTTGTTTTTGGTTGGTTATTTTATAAAATGGTCAATAAAATAGAAAAAATATTTTTTATATTATAGAATAATCAATGATTTTTATAAAAAGCTCGGTCTATACTTGACAACCATCACTATATGAATATTCAGGTTTACTTTATAGACTTCATCGCTTTGATATTTGAATTAGTAATGTTTATAATTTTAAATATATTTAAAATTTTAAATTATGGGATTACATTATTATATAGTATTGTATTATTAATAAACAATTAATAATTATTTCAATAATTTATATTAAATTATTTTAATTGTTTTAATAACATTATATAATACTTTTTTTATTTGTATTGTTTAAAATTATAGTTTTTTTAATTACTTTAATTAACGAGTTCCCAAACTGCGCATTGGCTTTAATGAAAGATACAAGTCATTATGTTGTCTGTGAAACAGACCACTTTCTCTTGAACGAATCATTTCTTTTATGTTCCAGTTTTTGTTCGATGTGTTTGAGTGATTTTGAGTGTTTAAAGTGCTTCATCTATTATTTTGTCAATGAGACGTATTCATGTGAAAAGACAACATACTTAAAAGTTTGTGCCATTATTGGTAATTTATGTAATTATGGGTGTGAGATGTGTGACGATCTATATTCCCTTAATAACAACATGCAGTGTGTTCCATGTTCGTCCATTTCGGAACATTGTGCGGTGTGTGATAAATATTTGTATCGGTGTAAAAAGTGTCAGACCAGTTTCTATCTCTCAGAAAGTAAACATGTGAACTCGAATGTTGCTTTCTGTGTTGAAACAAATGGCGAATTTTGTTCTAAATGTTCTTTTTGGAGTAAAGCGAGTTCTGAACAGCTCAATCAATACCAGAATATTCCACTGTGGTGGGTCATCTTACTTATAATTATCACAGACATCATATTTATCACATTCATATCATTATTTGCTGCATTTGTTCTTTAGAAATTGATTCAAAAAATCTTTTAAATGACTCGGAATATGAGTGTACCGAAAACATGGTGATTTTTTCAAGAATAGACCAAACTGTATATTGCATCACCGAAAGTGCCTACTAGCATGTTGATATCATCGTTGAGTTCACAGGGGATTATCGGGCTGTACTATGTTGTTGTCTTGTACTTGTTACTGAAGTCGAATTACTAGGGGATGGCACATATTATCATGTTCAAAGACTTGCCCGATTGTTTGGGGCTACTGCAATTGTGTGATGATATCATTATAGCGCGACAAGATGGGGATTTAAGACTTAAAGAAGATCTAGTGAATGAATTACTGCTGATATATCGCAAGCCTGTGTTGTTATTTGAAAGAACTGTGTAGAAATGAAATAAATAAATTGTGGGTATGTTATTTAATAACTTCTTAATGTTGAAAATGTGAGATAAGTCCATTTATCCATTTTATAAGGAAAGAAAAGATTTAAAATAGAAAAGAGTGATTAGTGGGGTGCTTTAATAGATAGACCATTACTATTTCATCAAGAGAATATTGAACCAATGAAATGAAAGATATTATGTTGAAAACTAGAAAGAATACTAAAAGAATAGTAAAAAAAGGTAAAAATTATAAATAGATTTATCAATAATTTGTTCCATTAGATCAAGAAATAGAAGAACAAGTCGACTTATTAATTCTTGAATTTAGAGAACTCATTTCTGTATTGTTATTGAGAAGGGATGAACATTAACTACTCTATGACACCAACACCTAAAGAAAAAGAAGAAATCATTCACAACGACGCGGAAGCAGAATATCAACTTGTTTATAGCAATGTGTTACCAATCTCACGAAACTATTGCCACAGTAAATGCGTAATTGGTGGGGAATATTACAGAGTCAATATAAAAGTTGTGATGGTCTTGGTACCTACGATATTTCACTGGATTGCTTCGTTTGTTTTTAGGATGGAAAGAAAGAATGTACTCATCGACAGTGTGAGGTGGCTTATAGTCGATTATAACATTGCGTGGTTTATCCCATCACTCTTTTTCTTCTGTACAATTGTTGTTTGTTTTCATTGATAAATTTCTATGAATAAATAAGATGAAATAAATTGATTAGAACTGCGGGGAACGAAAGCATGTCAAGCTCTTGGATATCTTCACGACGAACGCGAACCCGGGAATAATCCCTCGAAAGATCAGAATGATTTGAATTACCCCCAACGGTGCAAAACATGTGACGAAGACGTGCAACTTTAAAATGCAGAGTATGTAACGAGGAAATACCGTGTCACATGTTTAATAGTCAGACCATTAAGGGGTTCTCACTGCTCGTATTGTAACAATTGTGTTGATTAATTTGATCATCATTGCCCTTGGTTTGTTTCAATATAAAACTATTTAAATCAGTCGATAGAGAGTATACTATATATATAGTATATATTAATAATTATAAGTATAATAAATTAATAGTAGAAGTATAATAACTTATAAGAAGGAATTACAGGTCGTACTTCTTCCTTCTCTTTTGGAGTTTAATGTATTTGGCGTATATCATGGCGTGTTCTTTGGCGGGACTTTTAGTTCCAATTGAAAAGCCATGGAGCTGGAAGGCGTTTTTGAAGTCTTGGAAATCGCACTACTTCTTAGAGTTTGTTATTACTATATATTTAGTATTTTAAACTATATAGTATGTATAGAATATATAGTATATTTACTATTATAAAAACCATTCAATCAAATTACACAAAGACCCTTCATTTTCCTCTATTGCTTCGTCTGTTTTGGTTTAATTGGCTATTTGTTCACTCGACACGTCATCCAAATATCCTTTGGTCAAACAACAAACGACAAAATAAAGAAATTCCGCGCTTACAACATGGGCTTTATTAAAAATTGGACGGACTTCTTGTTCAGTCCAATTCCACCACCATTTCCACTCCTTAAATCAAAACCAAAGAAAGCAAAACAAGCAAAAATGACTCAAGAATACACGCCAGTTTAAATGGAACTTCAAACACCTCCAAACGGCGTCGATATTAAAATAGAAAAATGAACAGAAAAGTATTCTATTAAATTAAAGTTTAAATAATTAATTCTTTTTTCAACCAACACCGAATAGTTTTTTTAATTAAATCAAATTATTAATTAAAATTTTACTAAAAAAACAATTAAAAATAAACTATACAAAAATAGTAAATTAAACTATTTAAAAACCAGTAGCTCTTTTTAATTGATGAATTACAGACAGACAACGTCTTAGTTCTTTTCTTCGAGAGTATTCCTTCTCTTGTTGGACAAGTTAATTTTGAATTGGAAGTAATCGGGGAAGTTCATTGGCTGTTTTACAAATATCGAGGAGTCAGTCACATTCAGTTCCTTTTGCTCACTTTGGTAACACGTATTTGTTGACGGTCACTATTACCGTCTTTTCTCGAGGGTTTAACATCTTCATTCCTGATACACTGATAAAGGTCTGCTCTGTACTGGCTACACACCAAACGCCTTCAGAATCCATCTCGACCCCCTGATCATTGTTGAAGACTGTTTCAGGTAATTCGACTTTTTTTAGGCACTTTGAATTGCTTTTGTCTGTTTGTCGACACGGGTGAGGATCTGGCTGAGGATCTCACAGCGCATCGAGGGCCAATCCTTTGTCGCAAAGGTCTTAAACTTGTGACATGTCACATTCAACGCGTTTAATAAACTCTTTTGCTCATCAACAAAGACAGAAGTATCAATTCCATCCATCACGACATAGAGGACAGAATAGAACTTCTTGAAACGCAGTTCGGTGGAGGTGAGAACTTCACTCTTGACTGTTGGAAGTGACAGCAAACCCATTCCAGTCAATGAATTTTCAAAGCAAAACAGTTCATTTGGCAATTTAAAATGCCGCCACACAGTTATCATCTCGATCATATCAGAGATGATCACTACAAAGAAGTACAAAATCCTTTCCACCTCGACAAAGTCGTTTTGAAGCGACGAGAAGGGTGCAAAGTCGAAATATCAATTAAGCCACTTTGCTCGACACATATTCAAGACAAATTGCAAATTGTCGTCGACAACGCGTTTAATGGGAAACGAACAATCGGAACACTGAGCATGGAAATCGCGACGGAAGTAACAACAAGTTTCAATTATTCAGAAGTCAAAGAAGAGAGTTATTTGGGTGTTGGTGGGTTTGGGATCGTTTATAAATGGACTTTGTTATAAATTATATAATAAAATATACTGATTGTGCATTACCGTTGCAATCAAAAAGATGAAAGAGCACACAAAGTTGCTTGACATAATCGACGAATTTGAGAAGGAAGTTGCAAAAAAAATTCAGAAAAGTGTATATAGTGCACTTTTTTAACAAACAAAATAAAGATAAAGATGTATTTAGATGCTTCAAGATGATTTTGTATGTACATTAATAAGATCTTCCATCGAAACATAAAGCCAGATAACATCCTCATTTTCTTGTTAGAAGATAAAGTCACTGCAAACGGCAAACTGACGGACTTTGGATCGAGTCGAAATATCAACAGTTTGATGGAAAATATAACAATCAAACCAAAGTACTAAATATGTTGGTAATCCTCTTGATATGGCCCCAAAAGTACTTCTTAAGTTCAAATACAAAACACCGGCCGATATGTATTCGTTTGGAGCAAGTATGTACGAGTGTTCCATATTACAGCAAAGAATTAATAGAGAAAAACAATAAGACAATATTACAACAATAAATAAATATTAATTCATTTAATAATTATTTTTTTGAATCAAACTTAACATTGTAAATGAATTAATATAGTCAATAGTTATAAATATTATACTTGATCAATTATATTTTTCTTTGATTCGATTATTATAATTAGAACTTAATTTCGAAATAAGTTTAATTTAATTTTATCACTAACATTAACAATCAATTAAATAACAAAAAATAAAATTTAGTAACAAAAAATATTCCTCATTGAATAAATGGTTTGTTCAATGACATATTTAAACATTTCTTCAAATAAAAACGCATTGAAAAGTTCCAGAACAAAGTATTAAAAATAATATAATTACATATTAAAATAACAAATAGTAACAACTAATAATTTATTTGTGTGATGTTCATGTTACTTTTAATCAATTTCTTTCTATTTTATATAACATACGCAGTTACCACAAAACATTGTTACGCGTTTGATAGTAATGATGTTTGCATTAGATGTACTCAAAACTACGTCCTCATTAAAGGTGAATGCACCAACTCACAATCTGCTCACTGTGCTTTAATTGACGATCAAAGTCGATGTCTTGAGTGTTTCCCGGGTCACAAATTTGACTTTACGACCAACAAGTGTGTTTCTGGAGAGGACAATTGTTCCGAGTATTATTTTAACGACCAAGATGTTTTGACCTGCAAAAGCTGTGTTTCCAATTTCACTCTTTTTGACTCAAAAACGTGTGGAAATTGCTCTGGTCTTAACGACGGATGTCTCAAAGGTACCACTGACTGCAAAACGTGTACCGAATGTGCAGATAATTATAAACTCGTTAATAACAAATGTGAATTGTATCAGCCAAATTGCCAGAAATATGATGTGAACACTCAACAGTGTGTTAAGTGTATTGATGGCTATTTTCTTTATGAAAGAATTTGGAAGTGTATTCGTGGCGAAATAAATAACTGCTTGGTTTATAAAACAGAGACTGAGTGCAGTGTGTGCGAGACAAGTTATTTTGTTATCAACAACAAATGTGTTAAAAAAGCTGGATGTACTGAAGTGACAAATACACAATGTTCTAAATGTGCATTTGGATATTCTTTAATCAACAGCGAGTGTCACAAATGTGTTTCTGATTGTTTAAAGTGCACTGAAAACGCTTGCTTGGAGTGTACTGATAAATACATTTTAGAAGGAACTACATGCAAGAATTGCACTGAAAAGATATCTCATTGTGTGACATGTTCTCAGACGAAATATGAATGTGAAGAGTGTGAAAGTGGGTATGGGCTTGTCACTGGTCAACGATGTATTGCATATCCCGATGCATGTACAAGTGCTGAAGAATTCAATACACAACTTTCTTGTACTTCTTGTAAAGATGGGTATCAACTGACTTTAGAAAGTCCGAGTCTGTGTATTAAATGTGGTGTTAATTGTAAAACATGTGAAGCATCAACTCCTTCGCAGTGCAAAACATGTTTAGAAGGATATATATTAGTTGGTACAACATGCACTAAATGTGCCGATTCAAATTGTGGAGTTTGCACCACAACAACAACTTCAAGTTGCACTGACTGTAAAAATGGATATTACATGGACGGCACAACATGTAAGTCTTGTGCTTACAACTGCGATAAATTAACAACAAAAGATGAATGTGATAAATGTGAAAGTGTGTGTAAATTTTATGGAGACGTTAATGGCGTGTGCAGAGAAGATTTGTATTGTCTTGAATATGACATTGATCGAGATGTGTGTTTAAAGTGCCAACAAACATATTACTTAGACAGCAATTATAAATGCAAGAAATGCACAGAGAAGTGCAAAGATAGAAATTGGTGTGTTGACAGTGACAGTTGGTGTGTTATGACATATGGTGTTGAAAATTGTCAGGTGCAAGATAACAGAGGAATTTGTACTGTATGTGATGATAACATGAAAGTAAATAACAGTGGAAAGTGTGACCCTTATTTTAGGTGTGTTGTCAGAAATAGTTTAGGAGAATGCACTGAATGTTATGCGTTTATTGATAATGGAGATTACTATTATACACCAGACAAATATGGTGTTTGCTATTTGGGTGGTGCGAGAACGATATCCATACTATTTTGGATGACTATGGTATTGCTATATTTCATTTAATTTACAAAATAAGCAATCATTATATTTTATTAATGTTTTTGTTAATAAAATAATAATAGTAATACAACAAAATTTGTTTATTTATGGATTTTGATCCAGAAATAATCATTACAAGTCGGTTCAAAACTTTTTTGGTTTTCAAAAACACGACGAGTCGTCATAATATTCGTCAAAACCACAAAAATATATTAAAAAAGAAAATTATGTATAACTATTGTGAGCCAACTCTTACAAATTGTCAAACAATTTTGTTCGCTGATGTCACTACTTATTGTTTAACATTATGTGTGACTTGTTATGATCATGTTTAGAACAATTATAAACAAATAAATTTATTTTGTTTTTTTTTGTAATATAACACAAATAATTTAACTGTTTTTATATCGTACTTGTTGGCAATAATGTATTAATTAATTTACTTCGAAGTTTGAGATGTTTTAGACAATTTGATATTATTGGTCAATTATAAATTTATTGATGTTAAAATTTAAATTAAAACCGGAATTTTGATTCTTACGAAATGATAATATAAAGTCAAACTTAAAACATATATACACCAAATGAATAAGTTTTTAGACCGGTACTCGATGATGATTGTTTCAAAATATTTTATGTATTTGAACGACTTCAAAAAGTTGGTTTTAGTTTGCAAGAAGTTTAACGAAATTCCACTGATGTTTCACTTCAATCCAATTCGATGGGAAAAAAACATGGGAAGTTATTTTAAGAATGTTGAAACACTACACTTATATAGAAAATATGACAAATTTGTCCCTGGATTTTATCAGTATTACATACACTACCCTCTTGAACTTACCGAATACAAAAAGTTGAATAAAAAGATGAAAGTGATATGCCCACAAATTACATTTTCTCTTCGTGATTTACAAAACGGTTGTTCTTATAAAGAAGCAACTGTATTATTACCAAGTGCTTTTGGATCAAAGTTGAATGTATTTACTGAATTGGAGTGTTCTTATATATCCAAGTTGTCAATGAGGACCTTTGCAAACAATAAAATATTGAACATGATAACCCTTTCCAATAATATACATACAATACCTGATTATTGTTTTGAGAATTGTGTTTCACTCAAAGAAATCAATTTGGAACACGTTTATGTATTAGGATCAAAATGCTTTATTGGGTGTGGCAAACTGTCTGCACTCACATTTTGCTCAAATTTGACAAAGTGTGGAAAATACCCATTTTATGATGTGTTTTCTATTGAACACGTGTCGGCATTTTCTTCACAAAGTGTTGAATTGGAATTAAACGCGTCTTGTTCGAGTGTATTTTCTAATATCAAGAAAAAACTTTATATCACATATAGTGATGTGTTAAATGGTTATTCGATTGACGACTTAATAAATGAAATTTGTGAAGCCGCCTTCTTTGGAATGAAAAATTTGAGTGATAAAAGCATTGCGCCAACTATCAAAGTAATTGGCAAAAATGCGTTGTCTTATACTGATTTAAAGCGACTTGATTTGTCGCATGTGGAGGTTTTTGAAGAACAAGAGAACTTGAAAACGTTGACAGCACTCACAATGAATTCAAAAATCACTTTCAACAATTTGTACCAATGCAATTTGTTACAATCAATTGAAGTTGTTGGTACTAATTTTATGAAAGGGAAAGCCGGGTGTTGGATGAAGTCTTTATTTGACATAAAGAATTTAGAAGTCGAGGAGTATGTATATACTTGTAAAGATTGTGAATTCTTCAAAGGAATGTTACCATCAAATATCACAAACTTAAAGACTATTGAAGAGGAAGTGAGATTAAAAGATTTGGAAATTGATACTTATAAAGTCCCAGAAAGTGTAACTTTGTGTTATAAAGAAAATTTTCAAGAGTGTAAAAACATCAAAAAATTACTTTTACCAAAGAGTCTCATTACTCGTTTTGACTTTTCATCACTAACAACAATAAAAGAAGCTGCTTTGCTTTATAAAAATAAAACATTTTTAAACGTTCACTCAAGTGGGAAATTAACATCAATCACGTTTCTTGACGACAATTTGTTGAATAACCAACAAATGTACAACATTAATTTTCAAATTCTTAAAAACATCGAATTTGCACATCCACCAACAGACGGAATTTATACCGGAAATGTGGATTATCGAATTTATGAATTATTGAAAACCAAATACAAATTCAAAGGAGAAATTGTGTTATATTATATTGATAGCTGGGATATTAAAAAAGGAATTTATATAATTCCAGACGTCGTGACTATTGTTGCTGGTTATGTATTATACAATAATGATTATATAAAAAATATATGGGTTGGTAAAAACACACGGTTAATTCAAAGTTACGCTTTTGAAAAATGTAAAAATCTTGTGTTGGTTAAAAATTTAAAAAAATCGATAAAAATAAAAAAGTTTGCATTTGGAAAATCAAATCCAAAATTGGTGTTTGATGCCAGTAATTAATTTAAGTTCATTAGTATTGTTTTTCATGGATTATTTTTACACTTTAAATAACATTGAACAAAATTCAAGTGGTCTAAAAATCAAAAAATCTCGAGTTAATTTAATAAATTTCCGTTTTTTAGAGTTTATATTATGTGCATAAACAATATACAAGCCAAAAAAAATCATCAAAAATTTGATTAATATCCCTGTAAAAACAGGCCAAAACAAAAACAAGGGCGTTATTTTAGGTGTTACAGATACCCGAAAAATAGTCCGGCACAGAAAAAACGACCGGCAAACCATAAATTTATAGTAAATTATTGTTTTTTGTTTTTGGTCCTGTTTTTTAAAATTTTACATTAAAAAAATTATTTAATAGTTTTTAGAAACCATTTTTATAGTTTGCCGGTCGGTTTTTCATGTGTCTGTTATATAATAATATAATATAATTATATATAATCAAGTTTAAAAATTCAAATTTTGACATTTTTTTTAATTATCACTATTGTTTATTAAATTTTTATATGTGTTTATATTCCAGTTTTAAGGAATTTGATATTATAATCACGATTGTTTTTCCATATTGATGCCGTACAACCGTTTTGTGATGGTCTATAATTTTGTTTTCAACTTTTTTTACTTTATATATTATTATTCTTTTTTTTTAAATTGGTATTTTTATAATTATGATTATATATCAATTTTAATTTTTTTAGTATACTTATCATATGAAATAAAGAAGTCTATATATAAATACATGGAGTTACATCTAAATAATAGAAACTACGATAAGTATCTTAAAAAGTAAATTTGTAATACATTTATTATGTTATATATATTTTTCACACTTCATCCCTTTATAAATTTTTATTATAAACTTTAAAATGAAATAAGTAATGAGTAAACCAACACCTCAATATCTAAAATGGACCGACGTCGAACCAACATTTCTCCAAAACTTTCAAACATCGATCCTCCACTTCATAGACTTCGAGTTTGCAAATTCTTATAATGCAATTCCCAAAACCAACGAAATTGGTATTTCGACTGTTTCACTTTCAAATCCGGCTGAACACGATTCTTTCCATGTAATTATTCGCTGTAAAAAGAGTGACAAATACACATTTAGAATCCATGGAATTAACTCCAATTCATTAATTTACCCGACACCGGGTGTCGGGTTCAGTCAATTTATTGATTATATGTCCAAGTACTCTGGTCTCAAAATCTTTGTTGTGAAAGATGAGAAAGTTGGTGGAGGGGATGTTAAAGTGATGAATTCGATATTTAAAACAAGTGATATTCAGTACACTATACTTACACATCACATGCTAATTAGTTGTATACTTCATCATTTTAACGTAGAATTTGATGAATTTTCAATTAAAGGTGAAGTCAATATGTTTTACAAGCATTTGCACGTCTCTGAGAAGTGCGAGTACCACACTAAGTTGGACAAAAAATTCCACTGCGCTTTGAGTGACGCGAGAAACACGGCTTTGACTGTTTTTGCCTCTTTGAAAGCCCTTTGCAACGAGTTGGTGTTTCATAACACAGAACTGATTCCCTTCTATGAGGTACCAAAATTTGACATGTCCGATGGCTCAAGTTTTGTGCTGTGTTTTTGTAACACTTTTGGCACACGAAATTCTGTGTATGAAATTTTAATGGAAGAAGTCACTTATCAAAATGGGAAGTTAATTGAGTGCGAAAAGGATGAGATGTGCTTTGAACACTTTGTACCGCCTCAAGTGAAAGGTCAAGCACATCCAGAGATCTATGAAAAGTTGACAAGTGCATATCCCGATGTTGAAAATCACAACGAGAAAGCATTTGAAAATGTCTCGCAATATCTCAAAGACCACAGCGGAATGTATTTGGTCAATTTTGGGTTCGTATATAAAGAAACAGACTTTGATTTTTCAGAGATGTATTTGAAAACAAAACTTGCTATGTGCAAAATATTATATGCGCAGTGTGGTGGAAAAGGCAAATTCAGTGATTTAATATTTTACAATAAAATAGAAGAACTTGGAGATGCTATTTTAGTGTCACAAAAAGAGAAAGAAAAAACAAAGGAATTTGTTTGTAACATCCACAAAAAAACTGAATTTGAGAAAAGTTGTGTGTGTGAAGTCAAAGAAAAATATTTGAGAGGACTTGAAGAATTCGCAAAACATCGGGAAATTTGTGAGCAACTTGGGAAGGACATGAAAATTTTTTTTGAAGAAGTACGAAAGCTAAAGGAAAAAGAAAAAAAGAAATGGGAAGAAAACAAAGAAAAAAAGCTCCAAATCTCCGAACAAAAAAAAGAAGAAGAAAAAAAATCGACTTTTCAAAAAGAAGGTTCAAAAACAAAGGAAAAAGGTCAACAAAAAACTCAGAAAAGGGAAAGTAGAAAACAACGTAAATTAAATCGAGAAAAAATTGAATTGCGTCTGCTAAAAGATCTGCAAAAAGGCAACACAGACGATGATATTAATAACGAAGAAGAAAAAAGCACAGATAAGAAGGAGTAAACAATTAATAAAATGAAAATTAAAAAGCGATGATTAGAAATAATTCAAAATATTTTAATTTTTAATAAGTTGATATTAATAATAAATGTACTATAAAATATAGTTATTTGAAAATACCATACATTATTAGTTAATTATTATTCAATAATAGTTCTGAAATGTGTATTATGTCATTAAAATGTGTCAAAAAAGTATATAAAAATAGAATTTGAACAACTAAATTCACGGATGCAAATATTTGTGAAGACACTCAGGGGTCAGACAATTTTATTGGAAGTTGAGCTAAACGATTCAATTAATGTTATTAAGGCAAAAATCTAAGAACAAGAAGGCATTCCATTAGATCAATAACGAATCTTCTTTGCAGACTAACAACTTGAAGAGGAAAAATAACTTTCTGACTACAACATTCAGAAGGAGTCGATGTATTACCTTTTTTGAGATTGAGAAAGGGGTTATTAAGCATTTTGTATCTTTGTATACGTCTTGCTTTGTTATTAATTACTCAAGTCAATTTCTATTTTATTTATTGTGGGTCGTGTTGAATCACATTTTTGATGTTTAAATAAGCCAATTGTATTAATAATAATAAAAATACATTTGCCGGGACTCAAACCCGGATCTCCACCTTGGAAAAGTGAAATTCTGCCCTTAGACCACAAATGCTTACTATTGTTTTTTATAATTAAAATTAATATAATCAACGTGTTTAAAAATAACAAGTGATGAAAAACACAAACCTAATTAAAGATAAGTTAGATATCATAAATTATTATGTAAGTATATTTATACATACATAATAAATAATATGGTCAAAGCATTTAATTAATTTAATGCATAAATAATCCATATTTTTTACAAGTTACACATTTTTAAAATGACGTTCAAAAACTATATATTTAACAATTTGACTGAGTTAGAAAAAGTATATTTGTTATGTTATTATTACATCATTAAAGATTTTGTATATAACGCAGTATATGCAAATAAGAGACAAACTTTTTCAAAAGAAAATACATCATAGCAAAGAGTTTATAAAATGATATTTGTCATTTAAAATTTTGACATAATAATTTTTTAAATTATTATATTTTATTTTTTGGTTTTTTTTGAACAAACACTTTTTGTTGTGTTTATGGTTGTTCCTGTAATCCCAATTCGATATTAAATAATAACAGCGTTGTATCGGTGACATTTTTTTTCTAATGTAGTTTGTCCAACTTAAGTTATTATATATTGATGTTAAATTTTAGTTGGTGAATAACTAGTTGTAAAAGTTATGTTGTTATGGTTGCCATGAAATATTCATGTACATTTTTTGTCTTTTTTTCCCACTTGACTAGCCACGCCTTTTTTTATCTTTTTTAATCATGGTTGATAAATTGGTTAATTGTAATGCTTGTTGTAACATTAGTTGTTGTTGAGCCATTTGTTTGTTGTTGTGAATGAAAAATAAACCATAACACATTTATACATGAAACTGGGAGAGTGTTTAATTTTTATGAAGTTTATGTTGTTCGTGATGTGTTGTGCATTTTGATTAAAAATTAATCCAACTCAATGTATTTATTTTATAAAAAATAAATTATCAACACAAATTCTGTTTTCTGTTTTCATTATTTACAAAAATCTGGGAATTGTTTTAGATTTCAAAAAATCTTATTGATTTTACTTCGAAATAATAAATAATAATATTAATGTTAATTATTGAAACTATTTGTTTATAATATATTTTTGAATATAATGGCATTTGTTTTCAAATAAATTTATTTTTAGATACAAATAATTTTTTGTCTGATAAAATTATTGGTAAAATATATAATACTTTATCTAGTTTCAGTAACTCTGTGGACACACAAATAATAAAAAGTACTTTTTATACACATTAATAACATCCTTAATAACGAAAAAACACCCTTAAACATCAAAGAACATCCATTGGCACTTTTATAGTTCCTTTATCCTTTCTCTTTATTCATAACGATTATTTATATTATATTTTAATAATTACATCAAAAAAATTTTGTAATTTATTACCAAATATTATTTTTATTAGTTTTTAATTGTTTGAACAAAAACAATGTTTATGAAGAAGCCAATTTTTAAATTCTTTAACTCGTGACTGATCTGTGTTCTGAAAGCCATGCAAGGGTTGCTTGAAAGAGGAATTCTTGATTTGAAAAAGCTGTTTAATTTAGACATGTTAAACCCTGTCGGTTATGTATAAATAGTTTGACGTTTTGACTAAAAGGGATTTTATAAAATGTTTTAAATTTATTTCAAATTATTAAAACTTGTTAAAAAGCAATAATTTAATTTAGAATGTTTTCAACATGATTCCATTTGATTGTTATATAATTTTTTATTAAAACATTCAATTTAATAATTCATTATCATTTCATTTTGTTTTAATTAATTATCTTCCCAAAAAAGTTTTTTTAATACCAATAATTTATAAAAACAAATCTTTGCAACCGGATTTTTCTTACCATAGTTGATTCTTTGTTAATTTTAAAACATTTTTTGTTTTTACAAGATATATATACAAAACTGAAATATTTCAGGATAATATATAAATTATATAATTCATCAATTTATATTTATTGTTTTTTAATACTTTGACTTGATTCAAATTACTGAATATGCTTTGAATATTTTTGGTTTTATGTACAAAAATAAAAAACCTTTTTGTCTATTTTAAAGAATCTTAAAGGATTTTTTTAAAAAATACCCAAAATCATCAAAAAATAAACCGATAAGAATTTCGGCAAGTCAATACAACTTTGTGATATAGGATATAAATTTAATATTTTATTAATCAATCAATAGTATTTATTTAAATTTAGATAAATTAATTTATATAATTTGACTATAGTTTCAAACAAAAGATTAATGAGCTTTAAATTCATGATAAATTCACATATATTGATACACCTTTTAATTTTGTATGTAATGGGTATTAATGACTGGTGTGAAGTTAATGGTGTCATTTCTTGGTACAATAACGTTGAAAAGTGTTTCAGAGATTATTGGAATTGCAATAAAGATACTTTCATTTTTGGAAACGGGTGTTGTATGGGAGATATAAAAACATTCGAAGAAATTACACCTGGTGGGAATGAGTATAGAATTTTCCAGTTTATAGATTATCATGTGATTAATTTAAAAACTTTATTTATTCGAGAAAAATATTCATATCACAGTTTCTATATCCAAGAACGTGCAAGACCTGACGGTTTATTTGTTTCTGTGGGGTGTTTTAATAATGAAACTTTTTGTCGGAAATCCGTTGATAATGGCAAAATTCTTGGTATTGATCTTCATTTTAAAGCCATTTCAATCTACTCAGATATCAAGGAAAACATCAGAATTGATAATTATATCACAAGAATAGACAAACCCCCACAACTTTTTATTGATGGAAAAGAAAAACCAAATTATGTTGAATTTCTTTTTAAATATTTGGACATCTATGGACAACAATATTCTCAACTCAGATTTTTATTTACAGGAAATGTAGATGAAGAGAATGTAAAAGTGAAATACGAAAAGTTAATTAATAACAAATATTTTACTGGAAGATCAGTGTGTGAACGAAATGGGTACAAAAGATTTTTAGCTGTTCTTGATGAAAAAATAACAGGCAATGTGACGACAACTTGTGGTTGTAAACGAGAAAACGACATGGAAATAATAGAAGATTATAATTGGACATTTCCAGATTGTAGATACAACTCATCTTTATTTGATTTGGATTTAACAACTGATAATTTAGAATCACAGATTAATGTGAATGTTCAAATTTCAAAATGGTATTCTGTTATCTTCTCTACATTTAATAATTACTTTTTAAACTCCATAAGCAAAACAAATTCAATTTTGACTTTTGAAAAGTTTGATATGAACCAAAACACAACGGTCGTTTTTAATATAAACGTTTTGATTAACAATTTGCAGATCAATTCAATTGGGATGTATCAATTTTCATATGATTTGAATGTTATGAATGTTGTGTATAACGAGGAATTTAAAAATGCAATTCTTTTTGTTATAAAAGGAAAATTGACAAATAAAAATAACGTTTTAAGTTCTTGTGGATTTAGAGCATTTTACACCAACAATGATGGGTATATGTGTTATTGTAATTACACTCAAGGAACTTGGGACCCATCATCTGAGAATGCTTTATATAAAGGAGATTGCTTTAACTACACAACACAGTCTGAATTGATATTACAACTTAAAACGGATAAATACACTTTGACAGATGATCAAAATTGGAAACAAATAAACGTTCTCGATAGGACTTTAACTATTAATGGTGATCATGAATTAATTGTGTCATTTATTAAACTTGAAAGAGACCTCCTTCTATATACAAAAATGACTGTCAAGAGTGAAATACAATTTGTTAAAAACACGCATTGTATTGTGAAAAAAGGAGGTTCATTAGCTATCGAACAAAACGTACAAATTTTATTGAATGATGTCACAAACAACATAAATTACAATGGAAAAATACAAATTGAAAGAGGAGGAGTTTTTGAATGTACAAAATTATCAAAAGCAATCAGATGGTTAAACACACGTCCAACCGACTTTTGCGTTGAATTAATTTCATTTCAAACCTATCAAAATAGAATATTCACGTTATCTAATTCTATTTTTATTCAAAACAAATTAGTGAGAGTCTGTCCAAATGGCGTTTCTTTATCACAAAAAACTTGTTGTAATTTTACTGGGAATAACATAGACGATTATCAAAGTTATGAAAACAAAGTACTTCATTGCCCAATTAATACTGAAAATGCTACTCTTGTAATCAAAAATAAATACTTGAAACAACCGAGCGATTTCAAAGGTGTGTTTAGTCAATACTACCAAAACTATAAACAAATAACATTCGAGAAGAAACAAAACTGGAACACACAATTTAATGAAACAAAAGAAACTATATTAATGATATCGAAAAATTCTTTAAATAAAGGAAATTATAAACTGCTTTCTGGAACATCAAAATTGTTTCTTGGCACCAATTTTGGTTTTGAAATATCCACTCAAAAATTAAATTCCAAATCAGCTCAAAATGACTTGGTAATAACCAGTGACACTAACTATCCATGTAAATCGTTGGAAGCAAAAGCAGTTGGTAATTACAATTCAATGTGTTTAGCGTGTAACAATTCGTATTATCTTTTTAACAATATATGTAGTCCTATATCAAAATATTGTGATAACATTTATACAACTAAGACATATTCAATCTGTGAAGAATGTAAATTAGGTTATGAAGCAAATAGAAACAACTGTGTACAGTGTGGGTCTCAATGTCAACATTGTTCTAATAACAAGTGTGTACTTTGTAAAAGGAATTACTACTTTAATAACAATGGCATTTGTACTCGAACAAATGACGCAAAAGGAAATATTGTGTTATACGAGTTACAAAGTATAAGAAAGTGTATTATTGGATATTACAGTTCATTAGTAAAATGTCTTCCATGTTCAGATAATTGCATTCAATGTTACAACTCTACACTTTGCCAAATTTGCAACACTAAAAGCTTTTTAGTTGAAAATGAGACTTCCAAATTTTGTGAAATACAGAGTAATGTTGAACTCTCCAGTAACACTAAAGTGATCTTCTGCAAAAATTCGTTTTATTTAAATTATGAAGAAAATGTGTGTGAAAACTGTTCTATGAAATATGGCGAATTGTGTGATTCTTGTGATTCCAAAATGTGTTTTAATTGTTCTCAAAATGGTATTATTAACGCAATAACAGGACAATGTGAAGTACTTTCAGAAACAAGTTGTCAAATGACACCAAATACTTTTTGCACGATTTGTGCAACAACCAATTATTCAATCAATTCCAGCGGCTTTTGTGACATCAATACAAACTGTTTAGTATCTTGGAAAAACGAAAACTGTCAAGTATGTGACGAAGGGTATTTCCATGATGTCAATAACTCATGTATAACGATAGAAACACAACATGATAAGTGTATTAAATTAACACCTGAAAAAGACCGATGTTACCAGTGTAAAACTGGGTACTATCTTTCAAACAATTATTGTGAAAAATGTTTTAATAACTGTATCGATTGTTACAATGAAAGACAGTGTCTTTTGTGTGAAGATGGATATTATTTACAAGATAATGGATCGTGTGCACTCATTTCTGGTATATCAAATCATTGTAATAGACTTATAAAAGGTGGTTCCTCGTGCGCGCTTTGTGATTTTAAATACTTTAGAAACGCCAAAGGTATGTGCGAGAAGTGCATAGAAAGTTGTGCTAATTGTAATCAGAATTCCACGTGTCTTAATTGTGAAAAAGAAAATTATTTATTAACAGATTCGACCAAATGTGTTTCTTATGAAGAATTGGTGAATTGCACATCAAAAAGTCAGAGTGGTTGTCTGTTGTGTGATACAGGTTTTTATATTGACAATCAAAGGTGTCTGCCTTGTAATTCAAAAACAGATAATTGTACTGAGTGTGTGCAATATGGAGTTTGTGTGCTTTGTGAAGACTCTTTAATTCTTAAAGGTGAGAAGTGTATTCCAATGAGTGGAGTTTCAAAATGTGTCGAAATTGTCAATTCGAAATGTTCAAAGTGTTCTTTTTGGTATATTCCAGAATCTTCAGGGACGTCTTGTAATTCACGAGCGGTGTGGTGGGTCATATTTATAAGTGTTTTGTTCATAGTGATAATAATACTAACACTCATCTTATTAACACTCTTACTCATTTTAAAGGTGTTACAACACAAAAGGCAAGAAGAAGAAAGAAAGAAAACTTGTCTCTTTGTTATGAGTAGTTCCAATGTCAAATTTATGAAGACTTCAAACCAAGAAATTGTTGTTAACATGAAAGAAATACAATTTGAAAGTGACTCATTTGGCGACATCAAAGTTGGTGAAGAAACGCGTGAATTGATCTGTGTTGGCAATATCTCCAAAAACACTGTAAAAGTACAGTTTTCTTCAAAAGAAAGCAATTATAAATACTCATTTAGAACACAACCAAAAGTTATAGCTATTCCAAAAGGAAAAGCGTGTGAATTTGAAATATTTTTAACGCCAAACTGTTCGACTAAAATAAACGACAAAATTCTTTTATTCTCTGCAAATTTGAAAAGTGGAAAGACCACTGAAATTCAAATTCAAATTACAGCGAAAACTGAGATATCAACTAAATTAGACCCAGATGAGTTAATTGACAATAAAAAAGTTGGTGAAGGTAGTTTTGGGATTGTTTATCAAGGGGAGTTCAGAGGGAGTGACGTTGCCATAAAGAAGATGAAAGAGATGAATCAGAGTGATAAGGCCATACAAGAGTTTGAGAAGGAAGTTGCCATGTTAGACAAGTTTAGAAGTGAATATATAATTCACTTTTATGGTGCCGTGTTTATACCAAATAAGATTTGTATTGTAACTGAATTTGCTCAATATGGGAGTGTTAGAGACTTAATGAAACACATGAAAAACGAAGAGATTGCGGTTAACATGAAAGTCAAATTGTGTTTAGATGCGTCTAAAGGTATTTTGTATTTACATGAGAATGGGGTGTTACATAGAGATATAAAACCAGACAATTTCCTTGTGTTTTCACTTGATTCAAACGACAAGGTCAATGCTAAATTGACGGATTTTGGAAGTGCAAGAAATGTGAATCAACTTGTTTCTAATATGACATTCACTAAGGGAATTGGTACACCAAAATACATGGCGCCTGAGGTCTTAAACAAAGAAAAATACACAAAAGGCGCAGACGTCTTTTCATTTGCTATTTCAATGTATGAAGTGTTTATCTGGAAAGACCCATTCCCTAAAGACAAATTTATTTTTCCATGGTCAATTGCAGATTTTATTAGTGCTGGAAAACGATTTGAAAGACCAGAAGAAATCCCAATAAAACTGTTTGATATTTTAAATATGATGTGGGAACAAAATACACAAGAAAGATGCGATATAAAGGAAACTATCGAAATGCTTGAAAATTACTTGAATTGATCTTATAATTATTATTATTATATTATTATAATAATTATTATTTTTAATAAACAAAATGGTTTAATCAAATTAGAATAAGTTGCAATTATATTAGTTTTATTATAAATTAGATATTATTATTAATATATAGTTTAATTAATAATAATAAATAATAAAATTATTAAAAAAATTATAAATATCTTAGGAAATTGTTATTGTAGATTATGTAACTATTATATTAAAAATATTTTAATAACAAATTGTTCATTTTTATTCTTACTAATAATATTAATTTTTTATTAAAAAAATAACAAAATATAACAAAAAACAGAAGAGAACAAATCACAAGAATTATGATATAAAAATTGTTCATTTTATATAATTGGAGTATTTTGTTATTCGACATTATTCTTACTGTTACAATCAAGAACAATACAAAAACAAATTAAAAATGTGAATGAGAAAATCTCAAACAAATTGTATAATA
>NW_004440240.1:79511-85116 GCF_000330505.1 Entamoeba invadens IP1
TAATAAAAAACTATAAAGTTTATTAAAACTCCCAATATATTTTTTATTTGAAAAGATGAAGCACAGAAATGAAAAATAAATGAATTAAAAATCAAAAAAATATTTTTTTAAATTGGTTGAATTTTTCTCACAATTTTTTAATACTAAACAATTATTTAATATTTTTAGTTTAAAATTATTTTTGAAATTTTTTCATTTTAATTTTAATAAAAACATATTTATTCTTATTGTTTGATTTATATTAATATATTTTAATATATTTTAAAATAAACTAAACACAATTAACTTTATTTTTATTAAAAAAAATATATTAAGTCACAAATATTAGTGATTAAAATCACAATTTATATTTTTATAATTTTTTTAAAACAAAAGAAGACACCAAATATTAAAAACTGTTCACCTTAACACACAACATCCAATGTTTTTACATTGAAAATAAATAAAATGGCGAACGATTTTATTGAGCTCATTAATCGAGTATTTAAAACTTAAAAAATTTGAATTAAACACCTCAAACTGAATAATAAAAAAACACAAGAAATGCATCCATTTCCAATTAAAATATTGATTACAACATCTTTAGATGAAGAAAAACCACTTCCTCAATCACTTCAATTAATTCGTGATGAAGTAATCCGTCTTGGTGCCACTCCCATAATCACACATAACCTTCACGACGCATATGAAGAACTCAAAAGAACTATAGAAATTTCCGCCATTTTTTTCGATTGGGATAGTGAGTACCAAAAGTGTAAAGACAAGCTCAGAAAATTTCTTTTTCCTTTCACTTCACAGATCTTTGACCACAAAGTGTTAGTTCTTCCCGCGACAGAAAAAGACCCGTTTTTACAGGCCAAAACGCCTTTAATGCATTTAGAAGAGGAGGGCTATACCCTTATCGTCCCTCGCTCCTATCCCGACGCGAAAATCAGTGAACTTCAGAAAGTTGAGACGCACGAAGAGCTTCTGAAAGTGATGGAAAAAGATCAATTAAAGGTCGTCCCGTCTCCGCTGACTGCCATTCGAACTTTTAAGTCGATTAACAGGAAGATTCTCATCTTTTTATACACCGAGCGACTTTTCATCGAACGACTACCTATTCAAGTACTCGAGTCCATTGAGGCATATTTCTGGAAAGGTGAGGAAACACCCACTTTTGTAGCCAAACGGATGGTCACGCAAGCTTCCGAGTACATCGAAGACATTCTTCCTCCCTTTTTCAAGGCCCTTGTCAAATACTTGAATCAGGGGAAGTACTCCTGGCACTCTCCTGGGCACATGGGTGGTGTCGCGTACCTTCGTAGTCCACCTGGGAAGTTCTTTTATGATTTCTATGGGGAGAACATGTTGTGTAGTGATTTGAGTTGTTCTGTATGTGAACTTGGGAGTCTTTTAAATCACACGGGACCTATCGGAGAAGCCGAGAAATACGCTTCTAAAGTGTTTGGCAGCGAATTCACTTATTTCGTCTTAAACGGGACTTCCACAGCAAATAAGATGGTCTTCCAAGGCACCGTCCCTTCCGGCAAAGTCGTCGTCTTAGACCGCAACGCGCACAAATCTTCGATGCAAGCGATTATGACTGGGAACTACAAGCCTGTTTATTTGTCTCCTGTTCGAAACAAGTATGGTATAATAGGCCCAATCCCCTTCTCAGAGTTCTCTGTTAAAAATGTGACACAAAAAGCGAGTAAAATGAATTTTTTTAATAAAGGGGATATCGACGACGGTGTTCAGTTGTTTGTATTAACTCAATGTACATATGACGGGATCTGTTATAACGTTAATAAAGTCCTTCAAAGTCTTACTCAATTAGATGCTAAGAATGCTATGTTTGATGAGGCTTGGTTCCCTTATGCTCACTTCCACCCCTTTTACGCCTCTTTCCATTCGATGAACAAAGACTTCTTCGACAAGTTCGACGAGAACGACGAGAGTCTCTTCCACGGAAGTTCAGCACTTCAAGACACTGACGAAGATGAAGAAGTTCGAAGGAGTATGACTCCAAACTCATTCAAAGGGACTATATATGCCACGCAAAGTACTCATAAAGTCCTTGCCGCGTTATCACAGTGCTCTATGGTCCACGTCAGAAACTCGACGGACCCATTCAAATTTGATAAGTTCAATACATACTTCCAAGCTAATACAACAACATCCCCACAATACTCTTTAATCGCGTCTTTAGACATGTCCTCTGCTATTATGGACATCTCCGGGGAGTCTATTTTAGACGACGTCTTAAAAGAAGTTATTTCATTCCGCTGTGCAATGGCGCGCGTCAAAAGTGAATTTAAAGAGTCTGGCGAGGGCTGGTTCTTTAATGTGTGGCAGCCCAGTGACATTCTTTCGGGGAAGAAGAACATCTATGAGACTAATTACTGGATCCTTCCCCCAAGTGGCCCAGACGCGTGGCATGGCTTTCCTAATATCGGGAAGAACCAATACCTCTTAGACCCACTTAAAGTGAATATATTGACTGTAGACGAGGATTTGGATATAGAGATACCGGCGTGTGTAGTCTGTCGATTCTTAGCTATGAATGGCATTATTATGGAGAAGATGGGGTATTACACTATGCTCTCACTCTTCACCGTCGGCAGCAGAAGAGGAAAGTCCGCAACTTTAATCACCGCGCTGACACAATTTAAGAAGTTGTACGACACAAACACACCACTGAAGTACGTGTTCACACAGGAGAAGTCCCTCGACTCGGAAAATGTCGGACTGAAGGACTTCTGCAATATGATGAACCCTGAAATAAAGAAAATGCAGGAAATGGAAAACGCAACGTTCTCGGGGAATCTGCCAGAGGTCGCCTGTTCACCTTTTGTCGCGTCTAATGCACTTATTAGTGACGAAGTCGAGTGGGTCAAAGTGGAGAATTTAACAGGAAGAGTCTCAGCTTTACTCTGTGTCAATTATCCACCGGGAATCCCAACTATTATGCCTGGAGAAATATTCGACCAGTTGCATACAGACATGATGATCGCATTGGCTCACTTCGAGGAGAGATGGCCCGGTTATGAATTCGAAGTGCATGGATTGGTGAAGAAGAATAATAACTTCTTTATACCATGTTTGAAAGAATAAGTACTATTTTTTAATACAATTCTGTTAGTGATATAAAATAACTCTTTAATCGTCTGAAAGGAAAACGTATAGTTCAGTTTTAACTATAAATCTATATATAGTAATTGGATCAAATATTGCGTTTCTACTAAAAACAACTTTTGTGTAAAATGTGATATCAAACACAAAATATCTAATGACGGACTTTCATGTTTGGAAGACAACAAATACTTTTTAAAAATCGGTCTACCTGTTATAGTTATTATAATAGTTTTAATTGTTATAATTATAGTAATAGCTACTGTTGTCATCTATCTTATTCTCCAACACAAAAAGAAGAAAGAAGAGATGAAAACGGTCTGTATATTTAACATGAATAAGTCAAACATTACGTTTGGTGAAATGTCTTCGAATATAGTTTCGAATTTGAACAAAATTGAATTTGAGAGTGACACAAATTGTGGAATTGCAAGTACTGATATTCCAGTAGACAGCGAGACGCGTGCATTGCCATGTATTGGTAACATTTCTAAAAACAAGCAAAAAAAATTAATTTAGTGTTATTGAAGGCTGCGAGTTGTATTCCATTAGAACGGTGCCTTCCCTTGTGACACTAAAGAATAACGAGGCGTGCGAATTTGAAGTCTTTTTGAAGCCAAATTGCACATGTCAAATTTAAGATGAAATTTTGTGTATCTCACTCGATATCAAAAAAGGCGAACAAATTACAAATAAAATCAAAATTAAAGCAAAAACCATTTTGACGACTAAATTGAACAATTCCGAGTTGTTAGAAAATGTCAAACTTGGCGAAGGAAGTTTTGGGATTGTATACAAGGGCACTTTTAGAAAACAAGATGTTGCCATTAAACGACTTAAAAGTGTCACAGATGATAATAAGTCGGTGGAAGAATTTGAAAAGGAAGTTTCTATGTTGGACAAATTCCGAAGTGAGTACATCATCCACTTCTATGGCGCAGTCTTTATACCAAAGAAAATCTGTTTGGTCACCGAATTCGCGAAATATGGGAGTTTACATGATCTTATGAAAAAATCTCAGAACGGCTCAAAAAGTACGTCAAAAAGGGAATTGAATACCGATATAAATAACACCAAACCCGATATCACAATATTAAGAAAATTCATATTGGATATGGCAAAGGAAATATCGTTTTTACATAACAATGGCATTGTACATCGAGATATTAAACCAGACAATTTACTCGTGTTTTCACTTGAAATGAATGACGAAATAAATGCCAAATTAACTGATTTTGGAAGTGCAAGAAACATTAATATGATGATGACTAATATGACATTCACGAAAGGTATTGGGACACCAAAGTACATGGCGCCTGAAGTCTTAAATCGAGAGAAGTACAAAATGCCGTCAGACATATACTCATTCGCTATTACGATGTATGAAACATTTAATTGGGGAGATGCATATCCTAAAAATAAATTTCAATATGCCTGGAGCATCGCAGACTTTGTTACAAGCGGAAAACATCTCGAAAAGAATCAGAATATAGGGAATGAAGAATTCGATATCATAGAAAAGATGTGGTGTACAGACCCACATAACAGAGTTGAGATTGATAAAATTATCGATGCTATTAATCATATAATTCATTAACTTAACATTATTAAAGTGTGGATATGAAATAAATTGATTTTGTCAAGCAAACAATAAAAAACGTAATAATATAACATTTAAAGAGAATACTAAATGTTATTAATCGAAGATATTTTTATTTTATTGAATCGAATTGTTTTTTAATTAAATTATATTAAAATTAAATATTATTAAAAATATATTGTATTAATTTTCTTACACTCAACTGTATATTTAAACACTACAAATAATAAAAACATATTTTTTTCATTGAAACAAAAATTCGTTTGTAATAATAAAATAGATTGTTTACTTATTTTGGAATGATTCAGTATATTCAGTTATTCACACAAATACAATTTCTAAAAGACTTATTATTTTTATATCGTTTTTAAAACTATTTAACATTTGAATTTGTTTCATTTCGTTACAAAGTGATGCTCACTATTAATATGAAAAATAATTATTACACAATTATTAAATGGTTATTATTTATTTAAATTGTAATATTCATATTCAGTTTATGATTATATTGATGATAAAATATATATAATAATATAATAAATAATGTTTTGTTTTTTTTGATAAAGTTTTGGAAAATTGGTCAAAAATAAAATGTTGTGTATTTAATTTTGGTCAGTCATTTTATTTTTAATAATGTTTTGAGTGTATTTAAATTGTTATATTGATGTAATTTTTATTAAAACTTAATATGATTTGTTGTTTTATATTAAAACTGAATTTATATAAGGTTATTTTTTTCAATAAAATTTTAAATTGAATTGTTTACAATTTAAAACAGTTCATATTCACGTTTCAAAAAAATATAAAAAATATGAAATATTACTTTTACAAAATATTTTGAATGGAAATGCGTTTTTTGTTATTACTCAAAAGTGAAACAACAAACAACAA
>NW_004440240.1:85216-88043 GCF_000330505.1 Entamoeba invadens IP1
TGGTGAATCCAAATGTACAGGAGTATTAACAATTAAAGCAACTGATAAACAACCACTATGTGATGAGGCTTTTATGAATAATCAGGAGATCACAAGTTTTGTGTATGAACCATCACAAAAAGCTGTCATTGGAGCAAGGGCATTCAAAGGTGCAATCAAATTAGCAACAGTCACGATTACAAACAAAATTGAGTCTCTTGGTGAAGAAGCTTTCAGTGGATGTGTCAAACTGACGACAATCGCATTAACAGACCTCACTACAATTCCAGCAAAGTGTTTTGAGGGATGTGCTTTGTTGACCTCAGTCACTGGTAATGAAGCTGTCACAACATACGAAGAAAGCTCATTCAAGATGAGTGGTCTCACCGCAGTCACATTTGCAGCAACCGTTGCCAAATTTGGAGACAATGCTTTCATGGGAACCAAACTGACAGCGATTACACTTCCGACAACAGCTGTCACGGCTTTTGGAATGCATGTATTCGAAGATATCACAACAGCTACAACTGCGACAATAACAGGGATCACAACCATTCCAGATTTCACATTCAAAGGATGCACTGCATTGGCAACAGTCACTGGCATTGATGCAGTCACTTCGTTTGGCGAGTCTTCATTTGACAACACTGCAATTGCCGAAATAACTTTTGCAACAGGTGTCACCAAAATTGGTGATGCAGCTTTCAATAACACCAAATTGGTGACTGTTACAATTCCAACTGGTGTCACTGCATTAGGAAAACACATATTCGAAGGAATAACCACATTGACTTCTGCAACAATAACTGGGATCACCACAATCCCAGATTTTACATTCAATGGATGTGACAAATTGGCTACAGTCACCGGAATAGAAGCTGTCACTTCATTTGGTGAAAGCTCGTTTGATAACACTGCTATCACTACCCTCACTTTTGCTACTGGAGTCACTAAAATAGGTGATGCAGCTTTTAGAAAGACAAAATTGGTTACTATAACTATACCAACCACTGTAACTACATTAGGTATACATGTATTTGAGGGAATATCCACATTGACATCAGCAATTGTTACAGGAATAACCACAATCCCAGATTTCACATTCAGTGAATGCACTACATTGGCTACAGTCACTGGGTTTGAAGCAGTTACTTCATTTGGTGAAAGCTCGTTCGCAAAAACAGCAATGCCAACAATCACTTTTGGCAAAACAGTGACCAAATTTGGAAATTCGGCTTTCAAGGGAATCACAACTGTTACAGATATTGCAATTCCAACAGTAATTACATTTGGAACAAGTGTTTTTGAAGGAATTACCACATTGACACATGCAGATTTAGCCGAGAATACAATGATTCCTGAAGGTACTTTTATGGGATGCTCCGTTTTAAATAATGTTTCCAGAACACAAAAAGTTGCTACTGTTGGAAAGGATGCGTTCAAAGACTGTAATAAACTTGAGAATCTCAATTTATATGCGCCACTCACTTCATTATCAGATACCCTGACAAGTGTAAAGAACTTATTCTTCCATGGAACTGCAGCACCAACAATACCAACAGGTACTAAATTGAACAGCAATTTGAATGTGTATGTCACCAACAATTACACAGCTACCCAATTTGGTGAGTTGACAGTTCTCAAGGCGGGATGCACCAATTTCCAGTGTGTTGATGTCTCTTCTGCAGCACCACCATCAGGTAAAATGGCTGAAGTCACACCAAAGTGCAAGAAATGTGAAACCAATTTCTTGAGTGTTGATGGTGCCAACTATTACTGTGAATATGATATGGCAGTTTGTTTGGCTGCTCACACTAAATGCACAGTGTGTGCTGTTAATAAATGTTACGAATGCAAGGACAAAACATATTTGAAAGAAGACCTCTTTGAGTGTTTCGATACTTGTGATAATGGGTATTTCAAAGACACAACAAGTGATTCAACTCGCAAATGTGGTAAGTGTATAACTGATTGTAAGACTTGCACTGAAGCAACAAAATGCACCGAATGCACAACTGGTAATCTTCAACCAGAAGACAAAACTTGCAAAGCAAACTGCCCAGATGGATATTTTGCAAAAGCTAAAGTTTGCACCGTTTGTCCAGATAATTGCAAAACTTGCACTGAGGAAACAAAGTGCACTGCTTGCAAAGACGACTCTTTAATGGTTGAAGACACCAAAACTTGTGTTAAAGACAAATGTCCAGAAATGTATTACAAATCTGAAGCCGACAAAATGTGCAAGAAATGCACTGATGGTTGCAAAGTCTGCAGTAATGCAAATGACTGCCAAGAGTGTGTTTCACCAAAGATGTTGGAGGAGGGAACCATGAAGTGTGTTGAGAAATGTGAAGACGGGTTCTATAAAGCAAACGCAACCAATTGTGATATGTGCATGGATAAGTGCATGATGTGTGCAGCCAAAGAAAAGTGCGACAAGTGCAAAGAAAACTTTTTCCTATCTGAAGACAAATGTGTTGACATTTGCCCAGAAAAGTACTTTGAAAAAGAAGGAAAGTGCGAGAAGTGCAAAGACAAATACGACACTCCATGCAAAGAAGGTGACAAGGAATGTGAAGTTTGTGTGAACAAAAGTGGGTCGTTTGGAACTTACGTTCTCGCTTTGGTATTAGTCTTGATGATCGCCTTCTAAGTTATTTTTCTTTGATATGGTTTTTTATTATTTATTTGGGTATGTTCAGAGAACTAAAAAAATAAATAATTGAATCATATAAATAATTTTTTTATTTAAAAAATAAATAAAACTTGAATTAACTTATTTAATAAAATTAAAAATATCAAAATTCGATTTAACACAAGATTTCTGATGTAAAAATATTTCAAAAAA
>NW_004440240.1:88143-96780 GCF_000330505.1 Entamoeba invadens IP1
TGACATATAAAAAATAAAACCCGATTTTTATATTTAAATAACAAATATTTAATTCCAAAAAATTTATTTAAACAAATTTCAATTTTTTAGTTATGAATTCCCAAAATGTTTAGATCAAAAAACAAAATAATTATCATCCAAACATTAAATATTTTATATATATAAACACAACTAAAATTTTCATATACAAAAGAATAATGAATGACTTTGATATATAAGTTAAAAAGGGGTTGTTGTGTTGTTATGAGATAAACTTCTTTATTTTTAAACATTCCAATATAAAAATGCGAATTGGAAGTGTAGTATTGATAATAAAAAAAAGATAACAGATAGAATAAAAACAATTGAAAAATTGTTTAACAAACTTAGTGAAATTATACAAAAGAAAAAAACTCAACAATAAGTATTACACTTCTTTACACCATTTAAGGCTTTTTTAAAATTTTAACATTGAAATTATTAATGATAAAACAATATAATAAAGCAAAATAATCAACTTGAATATCAAGTCACTCAACAAAAAATTTGAACTAAATAGAGAATAATTTGACAAGATGATTAACTCAAACATTAAAATTAATATATATATAGAACTTTATTTGACAAACAAATTAATTATTTTGAAATAAAGAAATATTTAGACGTAAAAGCTTAAAAGAATATTAATACCAAAAACAAGAACATTTGTACCATTTTTTTAAAGTATCCATTGAAAATATTACAGGTAAAAAATGATTCTTTTATTTTCATATTTCAGAATTTATATGTTCTGATCATATTTTTGTCGATTAAAATACTTATACAGTGTATAATTGTAAGTAGTATAATTAAGATTTAGATGTAACTTGTGAATAAAACATTTAAATTTTTAAATGTTTATTATTATTGACGATGTAATTAATTGAAAATGTATTATTATTAATGTATTAAAAGGTTATTTATAATAATAAGAAAACAACAAATCAACAATGTAATCGATAAATAATATCCAAGAGACTAGTTCCTTTCTTTTCTTCAACAATCTTTTCTTTTTCTTTTTTCGTATTTTTTTATTTTATTTCACATTTATAATATTATAATATTATAAACAGAAGCGCTTATACCTCTATAATTTGTTGTTTGGACTGTTATTTTATGCCGTATAAGCGCTATTGATTTATTTATTAATTATTTAGTCTTTTATTCAGTCCATTTTTATGTATACAACAAAGAGGGACTTTTTTATAACAATAAAAAAGTCACTGTGGCATATTCACGGGATATATTTTTCAATTACATTGTTTGCCGACTCAGTTTGAGCCGGCTTCTCTTACTTGCATTCTAATGGATCAATACCTTTAATGTTTTTTAAATAGAAGAAACAACCTTTGTTCTGATAATTGTGATGCTTTACTAACCAAATGGGGATGCGCTTTTTTCCTTTTAATATAGATTAAATAAAAGATTGCTTTTTCAATTTTGTCTCTCATTCATTGTGGCGCATTTGATGTTGTTGGATGTAATTTAAATTGTATTTAATTTAGTCATTGGTTTTGCATAAATAAATCATCAATTGTCAACGACTTATCACGAGTAAAAATAAACATTTTCATTGATTGTAACCTTTTGATAATGATACTGTTGATAATGTTAGTTGTAAATATTGTATGTTTTCATCCTATTTGTTGTTTTAATATTGTACGACATAGAATTCATAAGCTTTTGAAATGTAAGATAAATTCCTTGATATAACCCCATTTGGTTTGATAGATACTCGTTTAAGATAGTAATGTAGTCTACTCCATTTCATTGTTGTTGAATTGTTGTTTCTGATTATCAAATTCTAGCTTTATATATTGTTTATTTTTTCTATTTTTAATTATCGTGTTTTTTTATTAACAAATACCACATTATTCTATTAATACAGTGTTGGAATACAAGAAATTTGGATCTTTGTGTGCCATCTCTCAACTTCTTTCGAGGTTTAATAGTGTATTCGATAAACATTATTTGTTTTATTATTATTATTAAAATAAAAACAAACAATTATCGAATAAAAATTGTATCGGCTGTGCTTTAATCTTAAAAATAATCAAAACAACGCCAATGTGTCTCTATTGTCATTGTTGTCCTAATATTAATATTGTATTTTAATTGAATAATAAAATCAACTTGTTTTTAAATAAATAAATTATAGGTATTTTTAAAAAATAAAAAAACTTTTCATTTTATTTTCGAAATAAACACTTTAAAATTTATATATATAAATGGTATATAAATAAATTACAAAAACACCCAATTGCAACAACAATTGGGGTTTTTTGTAATTTCATCATCGTCAAAAATTAAGCATTTTCTATTTAAAACTATGTTATAATTGTTTTAAAATAATTTAAAGTATAAGTTAGTTTGTATTTTTAAATCCAAAATTAACTGTTATTCAAAAAGTCATAAAAATAAAAAATTGTCAAGAGTTATTTGCTAAATGTTGTCTAGTCTGGAACGTTGTTTGCTGATTTTAGACCATTATAAATGAAATATTTAGGGATTTTTTCGGAAAACCCAAAAATTGTTGTTTCAATATTATTCTTGTTTTTTTTCATTTATACCTAATTCCCGTTTTTTGAAACAAAAATCAATTATTTTTTTGTTAAAAAGACAAAGTTTGGGGAACAGACAACGTTTATCGACTGACTCTATCAAACAACAAATAAAGGTTCAAGAGTGTAATTTAATTTTTAAATTCAAAGAACTAAATTATTTATAAATCAAATTAAATTTGTTTTCAAAGTAAATTGACAAACCAATTAAAAAAGGTGGTTGAATGTTATTTTTAATTAATTTGGTTTTAATTTGGTTTGTTGTTTATTTTTATAAATATAAACTTTTGATTGTTTTTAATTTTATTGTGCATATCTATTATTAATTGTGTCTAAGTTTCTTGAATTTTTATTTGATTAAACCACAAAATAACAAATGATATTTTAAATAAAATAACCATTTTCATTATATGTTCAACTTTTTGACAAACCAATGTTTTTTAAGAAAAAAAATAAATAAATAATTTGTCTGTTTCTTTTTTTTTCTATAATTGGAATTATTTTACTCAACCAACACCAGTTATCAGTTTTGTTTTTTGTAAACAAATTAATAACCAAGTACTCAATTACTTAAAATTAATCAAAATTATTCTTTTGGATGACATAGTTATTTTTGATAAACAAAAAATTTATTAATTATAAGTCATAAGGTATTCAATTTATTGTCGAACCCTATATACCACATATGTATTTCTATTCAAACATTACTTTGAAATAATATATTTGTTCAGAACAATATCACGATCTGTTTATTTTATAACAAATGATATACATTTACACCGAACTGCTCACATGACAAAGAAGTCGCTTCATCTGCTTCAACATCAGTTAATGTGTACTGCGTCACTCAACAATGAATGAATATTATGGAGTGTTTTTTATATCAATAAGTATCTGTGTACTTAATAAAGAGACTAGATTATAATATCAAAGAACATAAAAGAAAATGAATGTGTGTTTTTCTCCTCACTTTAATTAGATATATCAACTCAAACATTATCACAATTTCACACAATTAATAATAAAACGTTCTATCACAAAATAAAACCGATCCTATCAACTTAAATTTTAAACTATCAATTAGAATGAAATTGATCCTCCAATTCCAACAAAATTACCTCTGCCCTCATCTCTTCCGACTCTCATTCCCACTTTCGCCCGATCATTAATCTTATAATCCGCTCCAACAGTATACCCGACTTTTCCTCCATTTGCCTTATTAATTTCGGCATTCAAGTCCCATTTATCATTCGGCTTATAATTTGCCTTCACTCCATATGAATTGATCTTCTTTCCGTTTTCCTTCCCAAACTTTGCGTTACCTTCAATCCCAAATTTGTCATTAGGATTATACCCAGCGGCAATTTCAACACTTCTATCTCCTCCCCCAACCTTCGCGTTTCCTTTCACGTTGAACTTGTCGTTCTTATATTCCCCTCCAACACTCACCGTGTTTTTCTTATCTTTTCGATTGAAGTCGACATTGAAGTTAGTGTTCTCATTTGCCTTATAACTTCCTCCTATCCCAAACTCGTTCTGTCGTTTCCCGTCTCCTTTCGACGTCTTAAAATTTGTATGAATTTCGCTCTTCTCGTTCGGCTGATATTTCCCTTGAAAATCAACTGACCCACTCTTACTTTTACCGGTTTGAGATCGTTGCAAATCCAGTGTCGCCTGCACTTTTTTGCCGGTATATTCCGCCTTCAAGTTCCCTTCACTACTTTTATTCCCGTTTGTGTTCTTCCTCTTCGCTCCGCCCGAGACGGTCAATTTGTCGTTCACTTTGTACTTCCCATCAACACTCAAACTCTTCGTTTTGTCATTCCCATTTTTACCGGAACTCAAAGCACCGTTCACACTCAATTTGTCTCCGGTATAACTTCCTTTGACGTTCACTTCTTTAGAGGCGACGCCGTTTGTTTTGGAATACTTGCCGTTGGCACCTATTGTGACTTTGTCCGTCGGTCTGTATGTCACTCCACCGGTGATACTCTTCGACTTCGTTTGGACACTTTTGCTGCTTGAAACTTTCACATTGGCGTCGAGCTTTTTGGAGGTGTAATCAGCGGAAGCAGACAGGTCGCGACTCTTTTGACCATTTTGCTTTGTGAAGGATCCGTCCGTCGACAGTTTGAGATTGTCTGTGGGTTTGTACGTTGCGGAGTATTTCAAGTTCTTAGTCTTTGAATTTGGACTCTTGTTTTGTGTGTAGGATGTGGAGGCAGTCAGTTTCTTGGAAGTGTAATCTGCTCCGACTCCAAAACTCGAGGACCTTTGTCCATTGGTATTTGTTTTTTGTGCATTGCCATTCACTGAGAATTTGTCATTGAATTTGTATTTTCCATTAATCGACCCACTTGTCGTCTTTGTGCTGCCAGTTTTGGATTTGGTGTATTTGGCAGAGCCACTAAATTTGTCGGAGGTGTAATCTGCGCCAAGTCCAACTTGAGACGATTTCTGGCCATTGACTTTCGACTTCTGTGCGTTGGCATTCATCTTGAATTTGTCATTGAATTTGTAGCTCGCACTAACAGAACCACTGTTCGACTTTGTTGTCGGCGTTTTGGTCTTCGAGTAGTTTGCTTGCACATTGAGCTTCTTTCCTGTGTAACTTCCATCTGCAGAAAAGGTCTTTGATTTATCTCTTCCATTTTTAGTAACTGTTCCTAATGTATTAATAGCAACTTTACTATTTGGTTTATATGACAATTTTCGTGTTGTGGTTTTCTGGTACTTTCCATTGGCAAACCCTACTTGACTTGATATGTTACCCGAAATTTTCTTAGTTGTAGTAGACTGTGGACTTTTAACTTTTTTTACTTGAGCTTTTTTATTTGATTTGTTTTTTCGAATTACCTTTTTTGAGGTTTTTTTCTTTGACTGAGCAACTGGAGCACTTTGGGCTTTAACGTTGGAGACTTGGGTTGACTTCTTTGGCTTTGGGTCTTTTGCTAGAACCACAACGATTAGGAGTAGTAAAAGAGCTTTCATAATATAAACTCAATAGATCTTATAAGGGTTTTTTACATAGAAAATGGTGTTAATAAATCTGGAAAATTTATAGAAGAATCAAAGAAACAAATCAATGCAAATAATCCTTCGAATAAAATTCAGAAAAATAGATATTTAAAAAACAAATTTACTATAAACTTATAATTAATTTTATTATTATTATTAATTAAAATTGAATTGGAATTTTTTGATAATTTTCGCAGTATTTTTATTGTCCAGTTTTTGTTTTGAGTGGGGTTAAAGAGTTTAGAAAGTTCTATTTATTTATTAGAAGTTCTTATTAATTCAAATTTAGTAGAATATAACAACAATCCCTAATATTTTATAAATTTATTAATCTATTTTAGTGTTAGAAAAGGTTTGTTTTGCCATTGTTTATATTGCATTTTTGTATAACTTTGTTTACTTGTGACTATTTTAAAATTAAAAAAAAATTGAATTACAAAATCATAATCAATAACAAATTCGAAAAATCTGGTGGTTATAACATTTTTTATATTATAATTATTATAATTATTAATAATATTATAATAATTCTAATAATTATTATATAAATTGGTTTAATTAAACTAGTTAAGTATTATAAAATGTTTAATATATGTGTTATACATTTAATTATTTTTGAACTATATAAACATTTATATAAAATTCAGACAATTCTAGGATTTTACCATGTTTTATAAACTGTTTTCATTCAATAATGACAAATAAAAAACTCATATATCACAATTATTTTTTATAATACATTTATGTGTTTTATCTATTAACGAAATAATTATATGTATTAAATTTCGGCATCTTCAATATGACTAAAGTGTTATTTGTTATTTTTGTAGTTTTTTTTAATGTGAAAAGGAAAAACAACAACTCCTTTAAAAGATAGAAGTACAAAAAGAATATATTGATTTATCGCTCTTGACCACTTTTATAAACACTATATAAATTCACATTAGACATTATATCTTTTTAAAACGTTTTAAAAGTCATTGGCAAAATAATAAAAAAATCAAAAAATTTCTATGTTTGAACTTCAATGTAATTCAATTGAATTCAATTTAAACAAACTTTCTTTGTCAAGTGATATACAATTGAAGTTCAACAGTCTAGTGCTTTTCTCCTTAAATATTTACCTTTTTATTATAATATATATTATAATATTTAATTATTTTGTTTTTAAATTAATAACAGTCACAAAAAATTGTCATTTTGATTTTTTATCATTTTATCACTTTTATCACTTTCGCTTTTTTTGTTATAATATTTATTATATAATTATAATAACAATATCATATTTTATATTATTCGATACTAATTGCATAGTATAATTAAATATAATTTCAATCTTCTTAATTAACTAACAAACTAGTAAGTATTAATTATTAAACTAATAAAATAGAAAAGATTATTCCAAAGCCTTTTGAAGAGACAAAAAATTCGCAACGATCTTCTCGAACTCATTGTCAGTGGTGGCTTTAAATTGATTAAACTCGTTCTGAAGAGCTTCATATGTCATTGTTAAATTCTGGTTTTCTGTAATCATTTTGTTTATAGTGTTTGTTGTTGTTGTCAAGTCATTTGATGTGGCTTCCAAGTCATTAACTCGTTTTTTGAGTAATTCGTTCTCAGTGTTTTTTTCTTGAATTGTATTGTTGAGTGACGTCACCAGTTTTTGCAATTCTTCATTTTTAGATGAAAGATTTTGCAACTCAATGGCTTTGGTATCACTGCTAGAAACAACTTGGCGCAAAGTCAATAACTCGGCTTCTAAGCTCTCTACAGTGGCACTAATTTCTTTTAAACTGTTGCGATACATACTATTTTGTTCATACAATCGTTCTAATGATTTGTCGTTTGAAATTTGTGCACTTTGAGGGGTTCGCGTGATATTAGAATTGAATGGTGTGCCATATGGATTCATTTTTAATGAAATTTACGAATTTATAAATTTAATTTTTTTTATTCAAATTTTTTAATTCAAAATTTTTTACGAGTTGGCAAACTACAGTATTTCAATTCATTTAAACAACTCAGATAAAATAATATCAATCAAGTTAACTGGTTTAAAACATACAATTGGTGGTGTTTAAACTAATATAATTATTGTTATTTGCTTATAGTTGAGTATAATTCTTTTTAAATTAAATTGGTTTACATATCAAGTAAATTGATAATTTATATAATAAAATATAATGTTATTAATTCATTATAAAAATATTGAGTAAAATCTACTTGGTTTAAAACTGTTGGTATTTATTGTAATAAGTTTCCCACGACTACCAAATACAAACTACACAATAATATAATTAAATTTAAATGTAATTATTGTAAGTGATTGATAATTTAATAACTTCTAATGTATTTTATGTTAAACAAAGTGTAGATAATAAACAAGACTATAAATTAATAGTTTTATCGTCTTTTTTCAAAAAATTAAAGTAATTTGAATGTAAATTTTACATTAAAACCCATTTTACTTTAAAAACATAATTAACTTACTCCAAATTGAATTTAAATTACATTTCAAATGAAACTTAAAATAAACATATAATTTCATATATTCGATTTAAAAACTACACACAGAACGCTTATTAAAACTTAAAATTACAATTTATAACACAATAGAATGGAGAGTTATAGTAAATGGACAGACCAGGAAAGTAACAACAATCCATTTTATATGGAAATTAAATTTAAGAGTATGAAAATTATTTTAGGGATAATACTCGTTCCCATTCGACTTGTTTGTGGAATTTTTATTGTGTTTTTTAATATAGAAATACATGAAATACTTGATACAGAATTTAACTCAATTTCATTTAACAGCATGTTACTAACACTGCTTGGATATTTTAAAATAGACACCGAGTTTGTCATTGTATTTACAACTGTATATATTATTTCAATGAAATAACACAATAAAATACAATATACCTTTTTAAATAATAACAAATTGTTATTATATACAAGATCATTTTTATAGTTCACTTGTTGAATATTATAATATTAACAAAATAGTAATTCAACAAAAGAACTGAACAATTAATAA
>NW_004440240.1:96880-99644 GCF_000330505.1 Entamoeba invadens IP1
AATGTGAAAATCTCTCATTTCGATTTATTTGATAAAAAGGAATTTCTTAAAGTAGCCTTTCTAATTGAATTGTTATTTTGGTTTTGTAATTGATATTATATCAAATTAATTACACGTTTATATAAAATAAATAACAATCAAAATTGCAACAAAAAATAAATTACTTTTAATTACCAATAAACAGGATTTTTCATATTTATTTTTATATTCTTTAATAATTTATAATTAATTAATTTGCAACTGAATTAATGCTCGTTTGTTATTAGTGTAATTCTTTTTTATATTCATTACACTGATAATATTAACAAAGTTATATATAAACAACACAATAAACTCAAAATTAAATATCAAATTAAAAAAATCAATTTTCTTTACTTTTTGACTCTTTCAATTCTTTTTCAATTCTATTAATGAGTGTGTCTCCGTCTTTAGATGTATACTTTGGTAGTTCTTTAACCAGTTCTTTATACTTGGGAACTTTTCTGCATTGATCTGTGAACTGTCTCAGACTAGCCACTGTTTCTCTCATCGTTTCCACGTTAACTGTTTTGAACCCTTTTCCATCGAACAATATTTTCAATGGTGTTAGACATTCGCAGTCTGCGTGGTATACACTTACACTCCCGTCTTCCTTCTCGATCTTTTCAAGTATTAAAACAATAGAATCCGCCACAAAATCAATTGGAATGATTGCAACTTCCGTAGAAAAGTAGACGTTCCAATCAAAGCACACAACTTTCTTCTCAACTATTTCTCTATAAATAGGTGCGAGTAAATCTTGCTCATTATTAATTCCACTTACTCGATCAAATCCCGCCAGTCCAAGTCTCACAATAGTCCTTGTCACTCCTTCCGTCCTCGCAATGATTTGTTCTCCGACCCACTTTGACTGTCCATACCCGAAACTCTCGTTCAAGTAATTTGAAGGTAAAGTCACTGTTTCTTCACTCTTAAAATTCTGCAGCACACTTGTAGACGAAATGTGAATTAAACTCGAATGATTCTTTTGACAAAAAGAAAGGATGGTAGTCACTGATTTAACATTGACATCATATAAGTGCTGATAACTCTCATACATATGAGCTCTCCCACATGTATTGATTACTACATTAACTTCTTCAAGTAAACTATTGTACTTCTCTTCTTTCAAATTAAAAAGGGGAGCTGTCTGATCGCCTTCAACGACTTCAATTTTTTTAAAAAGTCGATTGAAAAGGTCTTCACTCCCACAAGCCTCTTGAAACACTTTCACTAACTTCGACTGAGACCGAACTAAACATACAATTCGCCTCTCAGTCTTCTCACAAACACTTCGCAACACAAATCTCCCGACAAAGCCACTCGCTCCTGTTATCATGATTGTATTCTTCTCGGCTTTTTTAATAAAGACTTCGTGTGGCGTCGCTTTCGTCACTTCTTCCTCCCAATTTACGTCTGTTATAACAGTCGAAATGCCTTGTGTGATGAGGTGCAAATAATAGATCGAAGGCACAGCAAAGACCTCTCTGATTTTCAATTTGAGTCCAAACGTCTTATTGACGCTATTAGTGATTTGCCCAATAGTCACAGAGTCTGCTCCCAGATTGGCAAGACTCTGTTTAGTGACTTGTTTGATGTTTTTAACGTTCTTCAGTGATGGGACAAATAGTCTTAAAATCGTTTCAAGTTCTTTAGAAATTGTATATGAGTCACTCTCACACTCTTCTTCTTGTGTAGTTCCTTCTATAATAGTTCTCTCAGGCTCGAAGATATAGTGTTTGTAGTGTTTAGTTAATTCTGCTCTATTCATCTTTCCTATGACTAACAAAAATCCGTTCAAAGATGTGAACTCTTTGTGTGTAATAACAAGTTTCTGTGGTATTTCGCTTGGGTGCAGTTTCTTTTCTTCCATGTGGTGTTGTATTTTCGTCAGCAAATTCTTAGTTTCGACGTCTCTGTCCACTACGACTACAGCGCATATGAAACTCACATTAATATCTCCAAAGACAAACGCCTGTTTGACTTCTTTGATTTGTAACACAAATTGCTCGATGGTACTTGGCATAATAAAAATCCCTTGGCTTGTTTTTATACTAAACGCCTTTCTATCTATAATAGACACTTTCCCATCTTTGATCATTCCAATATCCCCAGTCTTAAAGTATTTCTTACCTTCTATAGTTACAAAGGCTTCATTAGTCTTCTCTTCATCGTGATAATACCCGTCACTCATCTCATTTGTATGAGCTACAATCTCTCCTCGTGGTGGGTTATCTTGTGTGGTATACCCCATCTCTGGACAATCAATCAGTTTTAAGTCCGCGCCGTCTTTCACTTGTCCAGACTGCAATTCGGCAATATTCCCAGTCTCACTCGTACCATACCCGTCACTCACTAACATCCCTATGTCAAACAAAAAGTCTTTAATTTCATTAGAACTCTTCCCCCCGCCTATCCCAACATATTTGCACCGATTGGCCAAGACATTCAGTGCTCTAAATTTCGCCACATTCATTGATGGATCGACAGTTTGAAGGTACTTAAACTCGTTATAAATAGTGTTAAAAAAAGACGGGACATTCGCTATAAACGTGGGGCGCGCTAATTGGAGATCCTCTCTCGCTCGTTGGAGTGAGCCACTGTATGAGATCAACACTCCACCCCCTGAAAACGTCGGCAGAATGTATTTCGTCTGGATGAAACTTAAAAAGATCTTTGGGATACACGCAATTTCCTTTATTCATAGTCGACAGGAGCCATTGATGTGACAGAATGATCAATTTGG
>NW_004440240.1:99744-101939 GCF_000330505.1 Entamoeba invadens IP1
TGGCACATCAAAGTCATTCTCCACAAGCCCTAAAAAGTGTTTTGATATGAACATGGCTTTGAACTGACACTTATTGTAGATGTTCTGTATATAACCAAGTTTAGTTATATTACTTATAACTACACATAGATAGCCGCCAAGGTACATAGCTGTCTGCGCTATATACCTTTCAATGCAAGAATCACAACAGAGGAGTAAACTGTCTTCGGGCTTAATATTGTGAGCTAAGAGATAATTAACAATGGATTTACATTTAGTAAAGACCTCGTCGTATGTGAAATAATGAAACTCATTGAGGACTTTGTCGTCGGCATAGCGATAGCCAAGACATCGTCTTTCTTTGAATAAAGCAAATGACGCTATTAATACAGAAGGGACAGATGGAATTTGAAATACAGAAGAATTGTCGAGGAAATAGGGATACACCTCTTCGACATATTTATGACCTTCTTCGGTTATTCCAGAAGATTTATAACAGTCAGAACAAATACAATGGTTGTCGGATGGACATACTATACACTCATAGAAGTTTGAAGGTGGAAGAATACGTTTGGTGCACATACAACAGAGAAGAGGAAAGGATTCAATAGCTAGATGAGCCTCCAGTTTAATGTCAGCTTCGGTTTTGATGTTGAACACCTTTCTTATATATTTCATTGATTTTGTAGTATTTTACGAATAAGATATCTATAAATTATTTTTAAAATATTAATTAAATGGATCATTTTTCAGTTAAATAAATTTAATGTTATATAATTTATTGTCAAAATATTATATTCAAAAATAGTTGTTTTTATTAATGTTTTACCATCTCAGTTGTATTGACCATACTTCACCATTTTAATAAACAATTCCAATTGTTGAATAAATCACGTAAAATAACGCCGAACAATCTTAGTATAATTTTTATAAAACAAATTATATACTATATTAATAGTTTTAATTGAATATATTAACTTTATTTTTTAATTTAATTTAAAGAGAGATGGTTTAAATAATAATATTTACTATATGAACTCGTATGAGTTTAATTTTCAGTTCAAATACCATTATAATAATTAAAAATTAAAACCATTTTTTAATAATTTAATAATTATAATTATTGAAAATTATAATAATAAATTATTAAATATATAATTTAATATATTATAAATGATATAATATAATACTAAATACAATTTATTATTTTCTTCAAAGAACTCGAATTAACAATAAAAACATTTTTTATATTTCGTCAAAATTACAATTCGTTTATTAATTCATTGAAAATCAATAGAAGTAAATGAACTGTAATTATATTTAAATAAACAAAAATTAGATGTCTCAACTGCAAACAACTGATATGTTTAATGTTATAAAGTACTTTCACACATTTACTGATATGTGCAATTCCATTTTAGTTTCTAAAAAGTTTAAAAACTTTATTTCAGAGTTATTTGAAAATCCCATTCCCATCACTCAAAACATTATTAAACATTTCCCCAACATCAAAATTTTAAATTTATATCATGAAAATGACGAGAAAATGTTTTATTATCAAGAAGGTATTAATAAAAAGAAATATAAATTTGATAAAGTTGTTGTTTGGTACCAAGTTTCTTACAACGTGGCTTATCACAACTCCAACAACCCAAAACTACTTTTCAAAAAGATTTCTTACACTGTTGACGACTCTATTAATATTGGCGCAACAATTCCTGAAACAGTGAATTCAATCGGTGAAAATTTCTATTCAGAAATTCCTTTAAATACCATTGAAATACCAACTTATATAAAGTTCATTGGAGACTCTTGTTTTGAGTTTTCAAAGAACTTAAAAACTGTTTTACTTGCTTCTAATATCGTTACAATTGGTAAAAACTGCTTTGCTAATTGTTTGGCGTTAAAAACAGTCGAACTTCTTAATGTGAACAAAATTCCCGACTTCTGTTTTTTTCATTGCAAGACTTTGACGTCAGTGAAACTCCCAAATTCGACTTTTCTATTAGGCAACTCGGCATTTAGTAATTGTGAGTCACTTGTTCAATTAAATATACCAAACGACTTAGTCTCTTTGGGAGAGTCTTGTTTCTCTTGTTGTTTCAAATACACAATCCCCATACTTCCAGAATCAGTGAGTTTCATTGGAGATTCGTGTTTTTTAGAATGTAAATCATTGACTTCATTTAAAGTTCCAAGTGCAGTGAATTCGCTTG
>NW_004440240.1:102039-103459 GCF_000330505.1 Entamoeba invadens IP1
TTTTTTAAACAAAAAGGTAATATTAATTTTTCTAAATACTTGTTTAAACATGAATATTTGTAGTTTATCTTTTTTAAAAAATGTACAGTCATAGGCGTCTATTTGTTGTGAATCCATCAGAAAAGTATCTATTTGTCTCAAATGAGTGATTTTGTAGAAAATTCTTTTTAATATTAAAATTTATTTTTTATAAAAAATTTAGTTTTTAATTCAACAAAATTTACAAGTTCGAGAACATAATATTTAATTGTCGTACACCAAAACAATTGGCCAGTTGTGCGACAATTAAGCAACTTCGACAATTATAATTACGACAAATAGACGCCTTTGACTGTATTAAAATGTTTACTAAAAATGTATAAAATATATGAATTAATTATCAGACAATAAAAGCTTATATATTGAATATATCAATAATGATTTAATTAATTTTTATTTCAATTTGTATCATTTGAATGTTTTGAATTTCCGTATGCACAAATAGCTCCCAAAACCATAAATATTATGACACCGACCACAATTGTTTTAACTTCGTCCAAATTTAATCCAAGACTCTTCACTGAATTTTCAAATGTTTTTTCAATTGAAATGATTAATTTTTTAATTTCATTAATCACATCATACAAATGAAAGTTATTGAATTTAATTTGTGCACTTTTAACTTCCTCAGTTGACTTTTTATTCTCAAAAGTGTTTGAATTTTCATTTGAATTTGTATTCACTGTACTTTTTGTGTCGGTTAAATTGACTATTAAAGGAATTGTATTACCATCAGAAATATATTTTTCATTTAAAATGATGTTTTGTTGAATATTAGTTGTTTCTAAAGAACCATTTTCACGTTGTTTTAAGACTTCAATTTCCTTTTCAATTTTTTGGTTCTTTGAAGAGTCTTTTTGATTAATACCATTTAAAGTTTTTTCGTTCAAAGATGATGAAGATGGGCTGTTCATAACTAATTGGTAACTAGTTTTATTTACAATTCCCTTTTGGATTATGTCAGTGTCTTTGACTTTTTGATCTTCATTGTGAATTGAATTACCATTTTTTGATTGATTAAATGCAGGGGTATGGAATGGAAACATAAAACCAGTATTAGTTTTTGGTGTGTCATTAAATTTTATTGTGTATGGGTTTGTGTCTGTATTATTGTTTAATTTGGTGTTAAATTTTGGTGTATTCATTCAATAAAGTTATTTAATAAGTAATTTTCAGATTTGAAGTTTAAAAAACGGTTAATTTAAATTATTTAAATGTTGGAATCAGTTATTTAAGGATATTTGGTATGCAAAATAGCTCTAATATAATGCATACATCGGGCATTTAATAAAAAGTGGAAAAAATCTGAAACAATTGGGGTGGATTTTTGGGACGGCTTCTTAAAATATTTCATTTCTTATTTAAAAGTTATAAGTACTAT
>NW_004440240.1:103559-105990 GCF_000330505.1 Entamoeba invadens IP1
TTATAAAAAACACAATTATTTAAAACGTTGATTAATGTCATACGAATTAAAGAAAACAAGAATTTGTTCAACAACTCAACATGAGTTATTGTAAATATTCAACGCATCGAATGGATTACAAAATACCACATAAAATACTTGTTACAAAGTTGGGTCAACAAAAAAAAACAATAAAAATAGTTAAACAAAATTTTATTCAATATGAATCAGCACTTTCTTTATCAGTAAAAAATATTTTTGATTAATTTAAACAACGTACATTTGATATGGTTTCTCAGAAAATAAAGTAACAACAAATTTTCAAATTTAAACATTGTGGTCGTTTTCATCAACTAATGTAAAGAATTCTCATTATAACTCTCAAATTCGTTTTTAAACACCATGAATTTTTTTTTTGAATGGCTAATTGAACAAAAAAAATTGCCACTATTGTTTTTTTAGAGTAACTCCATTTCTTAGCGACTTTTTGTGCATCACTATATAACCCATTTTCATTATGCGTACTATGTAAAAGTTGATGTGGTTACCCTTTTAAGGGAAATGTTTATGTAAAAAGAGGACTTGGAAATTTAGTGACATTGAAATAAATAAACAGACGCTTTGAATGTGTTTTTGAGCCTAGTTTTTTATGTTCATTTACTTAATGAAGCTGTTCAGCATTTTTCAATTAGGTAACCAACGCTAATAGTCTTTAAAATGCCTATTTACTACGATCTTAATTTTAATATGTTTTGAAACAAAATAATAAATCTATTTTTAGAAGCAGTGGTCAATTTCGGTCCAGTTTCAAACATGTACAATCTAAATTTAAATACCAATTAAATCAAATAGATTTTATTATTATAAATTATAATTAAACATTTCTATAAAATCAAAATATTTTTAAGTCCATATTTAAAAGAATGTTCTAATCTATTATAAAAAATTAATATGTGAACTTGGAACAAAGGTAAATGAAATTGCACACAATACAACTGATTAGCTCGTTTATTGGAGGGACATTTATTTTATTAGCATTATTATACGGAGTTTGATGATTATATTATATTATATTATATTATATTATATTATATTATATTATATTATATTATATTATATTATATTATATTATATTATATTATATTATATTATATTATATTATATAATGAATTAAAATTATGAATCTATTATTTATAGTAAAAATACTAACAAGAAGGTGTTTATGGGATTTTCTTGGTATTTGTCATTTATGTTATTAACGTCTTCGATTCAAACACAGAGCGGGTGTTATTCGCGAACACTTGGTACACTGACAATAGCAAATGTGCTGTTTATCTTATTACCAATTGTTTATTTTGCATATTCAATTAGACTGTTAATGAAAAAAGTCACTGTAAGAGAAACAATTGTTTATATTGTCAGTGTTCTATCTGTTGTTGTTTTGATGAGCGTTTTCACTTTTTTGGAACCAATTGGTATATTTCCTTCGCACTTTTTGTGTCGTAAGGAAGATCCAAAAGAAGAATCTTTACTTATTGTGTTCTCCAGTATTGGAATTATAGCCGGAATTGTCGAATTAATTTTATTTGTTGTTTTTGGATTGGTCTACGTCAAGTGCTTCTTTGAAAAGACTCAAAAAGTTAAGGAGGAAATTGAAAATCCAATGAATTTACAACTTGTGTGAATAATTTCACTGTTTTTTGGAATTTTTTTATTAATTTGTTTCAACATGTAAAAATACATCGTGTTATTTAAATTGATATGTTATATTTATCATAAAATATTTATTAAAAATTAAGTGTTTTGGGTGCTGTGGGTTGATATAATACACATATAATAATGTGTATTATAAAGGTTTATAATACACATTATAAACCTTTTAAAAACAGAAATTGTGTTTCATAAACTCGAATTTTAAACACTTGTATATAGTTCAATATATTTTAAGTGTCAATATTGTTAATATATTAATATATTTAACAATACAAACAATGATAACATTGTTAATATTATCATTTTTAGAGTTATCCTTTCTCTAACGTTTTCCTCAAATTTATACATAATAGTAATAACCGGAATGTATAGGGAAAATTATTTGTAACACTAGAATATCATTATTTATGTTTATTTATGTTTATATGATTTATTATTTAATTTTCAATTTTATAAAAAAGATTGAAATGTATTTTTTTCAAAAGTGACAAAGTTTGAATAAAAACATACAGTAAAGAGAATGAACCTTAGCCCAGGAAATATTCTTTAGTCCAAAGAAATTCCTATATTTTTTATTAAAAAACACGGGTTTTTACTAAAAAATTATTTTAGAAAATTGACTTTTATATATGTTAAGTTTATTAGTTAAATATAACAATAGAAAATAGTTAGTTTTTTTGGGCTTAAATTAATTTACTGGGCGAAGGTTTATATTATAAACCAATTGTATATATAAGAC
>NW_004440240.1:106090-112083 GCF_000330505.1 Entamoeba invadens IP1
GCAACCTCCCAAGAGTGGGATTTATTAAGAATCATCGCTTGATTTTGGCCAATAAAAAGTGGACCCACTCTTTAAAGAGCATGTCTATCTTGTTTTTGGTTTGTTCTTAAGAATGCTCAAATAATAGAGAACAACAAAAATAATAATTACACACTCTAGGGAAATTCGACTGTATTTATAATTGAATTTGAAATGTTATGGTTACTTTATTTGACAAATTTTGATAAAACTTTATTGTTTGTGATCACATTAAAATGTTAATGATCGTGTGATAGTTTATAATTATCTTTACTTTTTTCATTGCTTTCTTATTCTTTATGTTGTGTGTTTGGGTTTTTGGCTTGCTTTTAATTATTCAATTTTTTATATAAACTTGATAATAAAAAAGCAATTAATTAGTTCTGGTTATAGTTTAAATTTTTATTATAATTAAATTATAATTTTTACCATTTAACCCAAACTTGTCGTTTAAGTCAGGCGTTTCCAAAATGATTATTGCCGAAAATGTGGTATTATAACGTACGAATTTATAAGAGAAAATGAACATTTTGGTTATAAAATGGTGACGTGGGTAGTTTGGATTGTGATTTTGGAAACCTCTGGTTTAAGTCAAACTTGTCATACTGTATTAATATAATACTTGAATAACTATTAAAAATTAAAACAAAAAAATACTGTTTAAATCAATAATAATTATTATTATTCATAATAGTAATATGAATTATTATTATTAAGATTTATTATAATTTAATTTTACTAAATTAATAAAAATCTAATTGGACAAACTATTTTTTATTCTAAAATAATAAAAAATAAAATTTTAAAATTTTAAACATGAAGAAGTTGGATGGTCATAGTGCAATGATTGTTTCAATATATTTTATGTCCATGGACGATTTCATACGCTTTGAGTGTTTGCAAAAGATTTGAAAAAACAGTTGACAAGTTCCATTTTAATCCGATTCCACTCACCAAAACACAACTCAAATACTTTACACAGATTGAAACGTTTCATCAATATCACAAAGAAGACGAACCATTTTCTGACATACACTTTTTTAAACGGATCATTTACTATCCAACCAGTTACATGTATTATCATTTGATGAAAGACACAAACGAGAGTTATAAATTTCTTCATTTGATGTATGGGTTAAGCGAACGTTTATTTTTTTGGCGACGAAGTTCCAAAAAATGTGAATATTTTGGGAGATTCGTGTTTCTCATCGTGTTATTTTTTAACATCAATAGACTTCAAATCTCCTTTTCAAAGAAGTGAAAGTGATAAGTATCATTTAACTGCTCTTGGCAACAGTTGCTTTCAAAAATGTACAAATTTGAGATCAGTGATATTAAACAATGAAATCATTTCGTTGGGAAATAACTGCTTTTCTGAATGTGAAATGTTGAGAAAAATTGTTTTACCAACAAATTTGTTGTTTCTTGGAAATAACTGCTTTTCAAATTGCGTCAATATATCGAAAATAAAATGCCCAAAATATATTAAAACAATTCCACAGAGCTGTTTCAGTTTCTGTAATTCTTTAAGAGAAGCCAAATTCTCTCCAAACACAACTAAATTTGAAGAGAACGCGTTTTACGAATGTAAATCACTTGAAAGGGTGTTTGTATCGAATGACACTGTAAGTCTTGGAAATTTCTGCTTTTTCACGTGTGTGGCGCTGTCGGAATTTAATTTCCCATTAAACTTAAAGACAATTGGAAAATTCTGTTTTTCAAATTGCTCTTCACTTTCAATTATTAATATTCCAAAAGGTATCTCAAGACTCTCAAAGTGTTGTTTTAATAGTTGCAGTTCTCTTGTTGAAATTGTATTGCAAAATGATTTAAAAGTGTAGGAAGAAGTTGTTTTGAAAATTGTGTTACACTTAAAGGTGTGAATATCCCCCTTGCTGTGACTTTTTTGGGAGACTCCTGTTTAACAACTGCTCGAATCTTGCTGAAGTTTACATGCCAAAGAAGATGAAGTTCATCGGAAATTATTGTTTTGCTGAATGTAAAAATTTGTCAAAACTAACTTTCCCAAGTGAAGTTGTTGTTGGCGATTTTGTGTTCTACAATTGCATTCGACTTGGACAATTTGACATTGTCGCTTTAAAAAAGGTTGGGCGTTTTTTGTTTTCAAAATTGCAAAAAGCAAACTGATGATGATCTTTTAAAATAAGTTTTGTTGTCTTTTTGGTGTTAGCTTATATCTTTTAGTTTTAATTTTTATTGATATAAATAATTGATGCAATCAAATAGTGTTTTTATGACAAAAAATAGCGATAATCAAATCAATTATCAAAACATCATTTTTCCAAATGCACCAAAATCAGACGATTTTATTTTTTGTTTTAACTTGTTTCCTTGTTTGACTTGTTTTTTGGTTTTATCTTTTGGGGGAAGCTTTGGCTCTTTCAATAATTTCTCATTCAATTTCTTATCTGGTTCAAGTTTATTCGGACTAATTACTTTTGGTAAAATTTCTTTTTTCAAAGGCTGATTGATTTCCAATTTTTTGATTGGTAGGATATTTGGCTTTGATAAAGTCAAATCATTATCTTCAAACGTTGTATCGAAATAGTCACCATCGAAATTCATTGATTCACCACATGTTAATGAAAGTAAAACTGCAATAATAAGCAAAAATGTAGTCATTAAAATAAAATATTTTTCTTGTACTTTATGAGTTTAAATACAAAAACATATAATCACTATTTTTAATTACAACATGTGGTTAGACAAAATTCTGCATGGAAGCTGTTATTTTAAGTTTGATTTATCATTAAAGTTATTAAATAATATTTTTGTTTTATTGTATATAATAAATTATTTAAAAGGTGATTGTATTATTACCCTTACATACTGATTCGTTTTTTACACTTGGAATTATAAATTACAACATTTGACTTGTTGTAGAAATTGAAAAAACAGTAAAATTATGTGAATTTTTGACCAAACTTAATTATAAACTTTAGAAATTTATTATTAAAAACAAAATTGTACTTGAATATATTGAATGAAACGGACGAACAACATTGTTTTTTTGAATGAACACTTATTATGTTTTGTAGGAACGAAAAAAGAACTTCTTCATTTATGTCTTTTTTGTTTTAAGCAGATAAAAATCCCTGATACTCACTCTTTTTAAAAATAGTTGGTACAACAAATGGTACATTTAAAATAGAATCAGAATTTGGTTATAAAACAACAAGCGATGTTATATTTACATGAATTTTTAACCAATATTGAAATTGAATATTAGTTAATAAATACAAATAAATAAAAGAAATATAACAACTATACTTAAAACTTGTTAATAGATATTGTAATTTTTTAACCTTTGTTATTTAGACAAAAATTTAATATATTTTAAATTGCAAACAACTTATTTACAAAAAACAACAATTTTATCAAAAATTAAAAAAATTCCAAATTATGGTTGACCCGTTTTATAGTAAAATATACTTATATTAATTTACGAAAATAAAAGAAATTTTAATGATTCAAATTCACAACTATCAGTGGCTTGTAATAAAATAAAAATGAATAATAATTCATAGCCTAAACAAACTGAATCGTGTTTTTGTAAACATCTCTACACACCGGGCAGAATTTAGATTGTTGAACGTTAAAACATGGTTACACATTGCAACGTGTCGCATGGAAACATATCAATATTTGCATTGTTTTTCAAGCATAATAAACACAGTTCCAAACACATACTTTTTCTTTTCACTTTCCACGCCTTTCTCCTCTTTTTTCTTCCAAATTAAAGCAGATATTTGTGCCTTTGTTTCGTTGATAGAGTACAACATATCGCAAATTCCGTTTTTCTTTTGGTTCTGAAATGTCTTAATTTTGAGATCTCCATTGCACTGAATTCCCTTCAAAATAGGCACAACCGTCGCACCATTAATACCACTGCAAAGTTCAATTGTTTTCGTCTGACTTGCGTTTGAACAAACTTCTTTTATTGGTGTTATTTCTCCAAGACAACTCTCTTCGTTGTATTCTAAAAGGTTTTGTTCATAGCCAAAAAGTTCAATGAACATTTTGTTGACATACAAAATAGATGAAGTCTATGTTTATTTGTGTTTGCGACGTTAAATAAAATATTGAACTGAATACTAAATAACCGGGAATGTAATACATGGTATCCAGATTACGCAGACGAAAAGTGGTGTTTTGTATTGGAGAAACATATTCGATTAATCCGTGGTGCTCTGTAAAAATGGCATAAGATACTATTATGTAATTAATTTACTATTAATTACATAATTATTAAAAAATTATTTATTATTTATTATAATATATGGTATTTGTTAATTTAAAATAACTATAAATTGATATTATAAGTTGTAGTAAATTAAATTATTAAATAATATCATAATTAAAAATGAAACCCATAATTATTGAAAATGGCAATAATTATAAATATAAAGAAATAAAAAACAAGAATTAGACCGTACGACTAGGATCATTCTTAGAGTATGTCACTTTCTATCTAACAAATAGAATTCACAAAATAGGATGAAGACTTTCATCACTTCAGTGCCAAAGGGAGATACGCAGCAATGCACGATGAACTGCTTGTTGAGGGGTCGAGTGCGTGCACAACACTCTGAGATGAGAGGCACTGAAGTCTGTCTGACTATTTTTTGTGTATTTTGTTTATTTTATTTAATTAGAAGTATATTTTATATAGAATTTAAATTGATAAAATAAAACAACAATAATAAGACAGTAATTAAATCAAATTGAATGGCAATCAGATAAGAGCAAATTGTGAACGTATTTCAATGTGTGTTGGATTCTTACCTTTTGGTTTCTTGTTCTTGAGATTTTGATAAGCCCACCGTTTCTGTTTCTTATCGTCTTGCTTGTTCAGTGTGATGTATGTGACTGTTTTGACTGCCTTTTTATGTAAAGGCTTGTTGTGTTTTGTTACAACATTTCCAAACATCTCCAAGTGGATCACCATGCTTTCTGATGACTGTTCTGACATCAGTTCCTTTTATCCAACATGACACGTCTACACAATCCATTTGTCAAGACTCAATATCAAACTTTGAGTCTTGACACTTTAATACAAATACAACAATACTTTTATGTGAAAACATAACTTTCATTTATAATATTGAAAACAAAAAATATGAAAAAGCAGTGAATTAGTTACTGCACCATTTTGAGAATCTCCTCAAGTACTTCAGAACTTCCAGGCGCCTTTTTCACGACTTTCTTGTTTTGGAAGAAGACAAATGTGGGAAGTGATGCAATTGAGTATTCAGCAGCATAATCAGTTGCTGAAGTTGCATCAACTTTGAAGAATTTGAGGTTTGTGTGTTCGTCAGCAAGTTTGTCCATCATTGGCGCACTTGCCTTGCACTTTGCACAGTCGGGAGAGTAGAAGATTACAAGAACGTTCTTGTTGTTTTCGATTGATTGTTTCACTTCTGCAACATTGGTAGTGTATGTCACTGGCATGTATTGATGTTAAGTTGTGTGATTTGGTTGTTTAAATACACACCGATTGTTTCAACACACAGTTACCAATGACCAGATGTTGTAATAACTCTGTCGCGATTTATAATTTTTCACATTAAAATTGTTTCATTTTTTAATTGTTTGGTATTTGATATAGTAAAAATATAGATAAATAAATTTTAATATATAAATTCAGCCAATTAATATATTATTTGTTGTGTGGTCGTTTTTTATACAAATTTAATTCAATCAATATAAACAGTATGTTTAAAAAGTTAAATACAAACACGTTAAAATAAGAAAAATAATTTTATCATTTTTTAATAACTATAATTTGTTGGTAATGTTTTATTTAACAATTTTTGGTATTTTTCAAATAACACAATAAGATATTGCCATTTTGATGGGTTTTCGGTTTTGTAATTACTTACCGAATATGTGTTAAGCCAAAAACATCTTAACTTATATCAAAACACAACTGAACACAACTATAACATATTTAA
>NW_004440240.1:112183-119833 GCF_000330505.1 Entamoeba invadens IP1
CAGAACACGATATTATTTAATATGTTGTACTTATAACTACTTTCATTGTGATAATCAATACTTATATTAAAAAAGTTAATAATAACAATTATTCAAATTTTTAATTGGTTTAATATAATTACAGGTATTTAAACCCTTTGTTATTAAAAACAATGACAAATTATTTGGTTATACTAAGTACTTGAAATTGACCATTGTATGTTTAAAATGTTCATGGTTAAACTACCATTCATAATTAGAATATTTTTGAACTATATTGTTTGAACTTAGCACATATTTATCATTTTACTTGTAAATAATCACACAATATATTAAAATATAATACAGTTGATCAATAACAAAAAAACAATGGTTACTTGAACTTGAAATATAATACATATAAAAAGTCTGTTTAATTAATTATTACATTTACTTTTATAATATGTTGTGCTTGAAATTGGTTTTAAAATTATTGTATCACTTTTAACGATATTTCAAAATTAAAAAACAAAGGTCGATAAAAATTTTATACGATGTTTGGTATAAACTTGAAGCACATATAAAGAAAAAGACAAGTTATAATGTTTTCAATAATTTTTGATGTTTACACAAATTTAAATCCAACTCACAATTCTGTTAAATATGAAAGAATTGTTTTGTAACAAAAATATATAAAAACTCAAATAAAAAGCAAAAAGTAACAACCAAAAAACGATTTTTATTTATAACCAGTATTTAAAAATCTAATTTAATAATTAAATTTTTAATTGTTGTAATAAATTCGGCAAAATACAGAAAATGTTAAATAATAAAATATTAAACAAAGAAATTAATACACAAAACGGGAAGAACACTTTAATGTCTTTTAAAACATCTAAACGGTAAAGTTTGTCTATACAATAGTCTGTTTAATTTTATAATACAATTCTATGGGAGAAACACCATCAAAAGGTAGACCGATAAACTTTAAACCAATCAGAAGTATGTCAGTCAAAGAGCGTCTTGCAACACAACAGATGAAGATTATTTTTCAGGGGTTAGCTGGACTTCAAGCGCTCAAAAGAGTACCAAACAAAAAGGCACTCAAAGAAACAGCCACTGAGTCTGTTTATACCACTGATATTATTGTTAATGGTATTAAAGAGGATATTATAGTGGCAGGGAGTAAGGTAAACCTACCACCACCTCTAGAGTATTATCCACCAAATGGATATAATAAATCCGATTATAACATCTATGTTGTGCTTGTCGATAGCACCTCAAATGAATTCGACACTAATTATCTCGTTAAACACGTCCATTATATTATACCCGCACTTGAAGAAACAGATGATTATTACTTTGGAGAATTTGAATTTTTGCATTATTTGGTGCAGAATTTGGTTGCACTTGTCTATTATAACACTGACAAACGTTACAACCATTACAATCCAAAAATCGAAGAGATGTTCCATGGAAGGTGTCTCCACTTTGCAATTGGTGACATCGACAAGAAAGCATTAGTCGAATCATTCAAAAGACAATCACTGCCAAACGAAGTGGCTTTGCAGGAAGATATTTTGGAGGAAAACCCGTCATTTTGCTGTACGACGAAAATGGCACAAAGGCGAGTTAAAAGTCTCACTTAAAATTGAAGGAATGGAAGTCACCGAAGTCTAACCAAAGACAGAAACAACAGAAAACACATTAAAATGGATGGGAAGATATTTGGGAAGAGGGACAGAACCCTGTGTCTTAACAATTAAAAATGGTGAATTTGAATATCTCTTGTGGGAAAGTCTCTTTGATGTCAAATTAGAAGGAGTTGATGTTAAAGTAAATGATCTGAGTGATGTCGACAAATTGCTGGGAAAGCTTGGACTGAACGTGAAAGAAAGAAACGACTTTGTTGTGTTTTGGTTGAAGGAGATGAAAAAGTTCCAAAAGATGTTTGTCAGAATAGTTGACAGAAAACAATACGAAAAGTTGGTTCCACTGAACGTGAAAGGATTCGACAACGTGATGAGAGTCTTTGTTGGGTTTGGTGAGTGCCAAGAAAGAAACGAGTACTTAAGTGTGCAAGAAGTCGAAAGTGTTAAAAGACCACAAGGAAAGTATGTCATTGAATGGGGAGCAACTCTCATTTAATAAAATGTTTACAGCGGTATTCACTTCAGATCTGTTGCCCAGCACTTTAAATAATTTCTATGAATTTTATTTACAGTCAAAGGCGCTAATTTGTCGGTTTCTCTATTTGTTGGTTTTATCTATTTGTAGGTTAAATGACCAATTAAAATGCAAAACCGACAAATAGGTTTTTTATTCTGGAAACTTGAACTTTAACCAAATAATTAATTAAAATGGCTTCTACCCGTTCTTAGAAGATTTAATAATTAATTGTAAAAATTATCTAATTTGTTCCAGTCAACAAAGCAATATGAATTATTAAACATTTTTTTCTAATTGCATTATAAAAACCGTTATTTATTCATATGATTTTTTTGTTTCTTGATATGGCAAAATAAATCGACATTTTTATACGAAGTTGAAACAAACACTTTTATTGTTTGAACTCTATCTTCTGCTGTCTTTGATACTCTGCAATACAAATCAAGTGTGTAGATATCCAATTCAAACTATTGTATTGCAGCAAAGCTCTATTTTAAAAAAAATGTGTGTTTGAAACAGTTACTTATTTTTTTTGTTATCTCATTCCAATATTTTGAAATAATCACAATAACTTCAACCACATCAGTTGTTATAATAAACACATCACGTTTTTTGTAAAGTGTTTGTTTTCTGGATATTTATATTAAATTGTTGTTTTGTTTTTGGTAATATTATGTCATTTATCCTTTTTATTTTAAATTGGTAGATATAAGGAATCTAAAATAAAAAACATATTTTTAAAACAACAAAAATGTAATTATGGAAAGTTCCACAAAATTCTTTAAAAACCGACAAATAAGCTCGTTTTTGTGTCGTAAAACCGACAAATAGGCGCCTTTGACTGTATATTGTTTTTTTAATTTTTATTAATTTGTAAATTATAATAAATTGTATTAACACTTTTAATAAATCAAACGAAAAAAGATCAAGAAAGAAATAGTTATTTTAAATAAAATTAATAGTTATGATTTGCACCATTTTTGTTTTTCAATTTTTAAACTATTAAATTAATTTGAATAGATAAATTATTAAATTATTAAATTATTAAATTAATTTGATAAGATGTAACAAAATGCACTAACCGGGACTCGAACCCGGATCTCCACCTTGGGAGGGTGAAATTCTGCCCTTAGACCATTAGTGCTTTACATTATTTACTAAATTTTATTGTTTATTATTTATTGTGGAAACAGATGTAATAAAACAGTAAAATACGATAACTTACAAACAGATTATTTTACTTAATCTATTAATTCATATTGTGTTAAAAACTTGATTTAAAGTAATAATAATTGAGTACAAATCAGATATATCAGTAATTTCCATTATGTAACTCGACTCATTTAGTTCAAAGTAATTGTAATTATAGTTATGATAAATTATACGCTTTGAACCAACTTATTCAATAAAAACAACCAATTATAAAAAAATAATAATATGTATAATGTTAAATCTAAACATTACACATCAAAAAATAATATATCAACTTAAAAGTAATTAACGAATTCAATTTACTTTAAACAAGCAGCAGTTATTAATAATACAAAAAGAAATGTATTTTAATAATAACCCTTAAATTACAGTTTAAATTATTTCTTTTTTCAAATACTAAATCTAAAATTAATAAAATGTATTTTTTTAAATTATTTAAAAATTCAACAACAAAGTTATTCAAAATAACGAAAATCTGTTTTTAAAAATAAATAAATTTCATTAGAGTCAGTCTTTTAACGTTATCCGGTCTCAAACGTTATCTGGTGGACAAAAAATAGATTCATTTTTGTCTAAATATCGGGCATTAGGTAAAGCGTGAAAAAACCCGAAACAATTGGGATGGATTTTTGGGACTGCTCCCCGAATTATTCCATTTTTTATGGTCCAAAAGGCACCAGATAATGTTTGAGACCAGATAACGTTAAAAGACAGACTGTATATCTATTTTAGTATTGAATTGACAAATTGTTCATAAAACAATGAATGTTAATAATTTAAAATAAATATTGTTGTTTTATTAAATATAAGTTTGTTTGTCAAGATGTTTTTATTTATAATACAAATTTGTTACTTTTTGATTTTTATTTTCGTTTTTAAATTAAATTTTGAAGTAAATAATATTAAATTAATAATTTTTGCTATATTTTATAATATGTTAAACCACTAACATAAATCTCAACAACAAGAAATTTTATTTACTACAATAAAAATAAATAATTTTAAAAATAGTTTACATAAAAATTATTAATAATATAATTAAAACAATAGCAATTATTTTAAGTTGACAGGAAAAGGAATTTTTTAAAAATTAAAATACATAATTCTTAAAGATCAAATGAAAAAATCAAAACTACCTTAAAGAAAACGCAAAAGATACATGACTGTATTGTATAACATCTTTGAAATAAAATAATAACAAATTTATACTTTTAAGTATATTTTGTTCAATGATACAACAATTAAAAATAAAACAACCCGTCTGGAATGAAAACACAACGAAACCTTAAATACCAAAATACAATACATATTATGCTTATAGTCTTTTATTATAAAATAGTTTATTATATTAAAAATATATGATATAAACAAAGCTAAAATAATCGAAAAACGAGAAACCATATTTAAAGCACAAATAAATAATGTTAAACACATCATAACATTGAATGTTTGTTATATTCAGAATAAGTGTCGAAATGACCATGTAATATATTTGTGAGACTCGATGCCGACTCGAGTAATAAGTCGGCACACATCATATGGCATTATACCTTGTAGATCACCCATTAGGTCGAGCCTGCCTCGAAAATATTAATACCGACCAAAAAATAAAAAAAACAATACCCTCGTGAAATGTCATGACTATAATGAAATGCATGACCACCACTCCGAAGTTCATTGTATCTGTGAACAATACGAGGATGTTTCCAATGCAAAGTGGAAAAAGATATAGTTAAGCTTAGAAAATATGGCAGAGCACCAGAAAATTAATGTGTTACACCATCGTGTGTATGGAGTGGGAACTGGGCTAACTTATCTTACAAAAAAACAAAACAAAAAAAAACAGAAATGGGAAGAAAAAAACAAAAGAATCACAAGGATATAATCGATTCCATATGAGTGTTATTATATTTTATGATTTATATATTATAAATAAATTATAAATAATAATTTTTAGATAAATTATAATGTTAAAAAAACTTATTATAGAGTCAGTCTTTTAACGATATCTGGTGGACAAAAAATACCTTCATTTTTGTCTAAACATCGGGCATTAGGTAAAGCGTGAAAAAACCCGAAACAATTGGGATGGATTTTTGGGACTGCTCCCCGAATTATTCCATTTTTTATGGTCCAAAAGGCACCAGATAATGTTTGAGACCAGATAACGTTAAAATACAGACTGTAATTGTTTTTATATTTCTTTGTTTCCAAAAACAAAGATTTTTTTCTAAAGACAAAACAAATTATATTTGTTTGTCTTTTATAAAAAACTACTGATTATTAATACCAATCAATACTTCAAAGCAACAAACTCCGCCATCACTAATGAAGAAAATAGTTTCTTGTGGTATCGAACTTTTCTTAATATAACTTAGATGTGTTCATAGTGATATTTATATTCCAATTTACGAACATACAACTCAATATACGCTTCTGTTTATGGTTATTATGTTACTATCCTCAAAATTCGTTTCAAATTTTAACAATAAATTTTAGTCAGGGAGCAGTAGACATAGTAAATAATTCTTTGAAACAAATTTAATGAAACGAAATATTTAAATCACAAGTCTTTGTGGTACTTCTATCGTTGTTTACAAATCAATATGTCGCTTTTCAATTTTTTGTATTTCTTGGCATTTTAAGTTTTATACCCACTTAATTGGATAACACTCTTCAAGTGTATTGTGGATAATTCTTACTGATTTTATTTCCCTTTTATTGACATCTTTATTGGTACCTAATGGTTCTTAATAGTTCGATTAATCATTAATTAAAAATTGATGAATAAAATCAATGAAATTTTGAACAACCCAGTCTTTATATTTATTTTTCGTGATAATCACTTTGATTTGAAAACACTCAAATAATCAATGATAATATTCATTATGTTTAGTATTGTATTGTTTGTGAAAACACTCCAAATTCATCATTTTGGAGTGTTTTCAGTTGACTACGTTTTATTTCCACTGCAGTTGCAAATGATACTTTTTTATGATGTGTGAATGCAGATCGAACACGTAAAAATTTGTGGAGATAAATACGAAATTCTACATACAAATATCCAAGAAAAGTGTTTTGTTACAATTCTATTTTTTTAAAGTCAATTATTGTGTGTTTATAAAAAAATTTGAGATCACCAGCAATGTGCTCAACAAGGAAAAAAGTTTTACAATTGTTTCATATGTGTTTATGAAGATAACATATTTTCAAGAGAAAAAAACTCTTCCAATGTGTTAAATTGTTACATGATTCAATAAACAATAAACACTAATTTAACACTTATTTATTGATGCTCAAAAGAGTTAATATGTTTCAACCAAAATTGGAATAAAATTTGAAACATAAAGACCGATATTATCAAACCTTTCTAAATCCTCGAGCAAAGTATTGCTTTTTATCGACAAATTATTTCAATTCAAACTTTAGAACCAATACATTTGTTTTCAGGAGCTCCATCAATGCCAAAAGTAAAAAATGATTTGATTGAATTTATGAAAAAATCAAAAAACAACAAATATTTCTTTTTATTAATGTTTTTATACGAAGGATTTCAAGGCAGTTTCTTTATAACAACAAATTGAACTTAAAAGTTTCAATTAACTCACAAAACAAAGTAATTATCATTGGTGATTGTCAGTTATTCAATTTAACTATGAATTTTATCAATTTTGTGTAAATGAATTAGAGTGAAAATCAATTGAGAAAGATCACAGTCTAAACTTATACATGTATTGTGTACAAATTCGAGATTCAGCTAAAAATAAATGTGTCTTGATATCTCAATTGAATTATTTGTTTGGCTTGTTAGTTATATGACATTTTATAATTAGAAAATAAAAAATAATAATTTATGGTTGTTTTAAATAAAAAGTAAAGTTTATTATATTGAGTAAGACTGTTTTATATATACTCAAATGTAAATTTATGTAAAATTCATATTGTATTGAATTTACATTATTTATTATTTTGAAATAATTGGTTTTCTTTTGAAACACTGTTGATTAAAGGTACAATTTACCATTATTTTGAAACAAAACATTATATTTTTGAAAATATTATTAAACAAAATGAAACTAACTGTAATTATTAACATTTTTATTGTCACTTTATTTTATATATATATATTTATAAAAACTTGATATAAATATCAATTGAATATAATAAATAACTTATTCTTGTTTCCATACCACTAAAACATAAAAATAGTGATGTAATTATTATAAATTATAAAGTTATTATGTTAGAAAATGAAGTCACTTTTATGTCTTCAAATAAAATATGAATAATATCATCTCGAAATTTATAATG
>NW_004440240.1:119933-128864 GCF_000330505.1 Entamoeba invadens IP1
TTTTGCTAATATAATTTCATTAAGTGAAATTTCGTTTGATGAACTTGAAAGATGTTTTTATATAATGAAGAATACCATTGAAGAGACAAATTACCAAAACAAGTTAATGGAGTTGGTAAGGAGACAAAATGAAATCAAAACTTCTTTGGAAATGACTCCTTTAGAATCAGAATGGGAAACAAACAAATTTTTGTCAACTTTTACAGAATTTTTAAGAATGTTAGAACTCTGCTTTGATGTTACCCAGCGTTTTTTAGGCATGAAACCACTTGATAAAATGGAAGTTTTGATTGAACTCAAAAGAATGTTAATAAAATTGGCCTTCGACACTGAAAACTCAGTCAAAGTACATTCATATTATCGAGGACTTATTTTTGGTCTTCCTTTTGTTGAGGCAAAATTGCACAAACAATTCATGTCCCATGTTGCTCCTGGAGCTGTTGAAAGAAAAGCTCCAAAGAAATTGTCGGAAACTAAAAAAATGAAACAGTTAACTGGACAAATGAGTCTACTTGCTGTTAATTCTCCTCTTGCTGAAAGTGTACAAACATCTTCTGAACAAAAGACTGGTAAACAACATTTTAAAACATATCCAACAACATCTAGAGGAGCTGAAGGCACAAGTTGAAATAAATCAATGTTTAAATTAATTTAATGAATTGAATTGAATATAGCTTTTGATTATTTCTGTAATTATTATATTCTGTTCACAATTGTTTTAACACATGAGTGAATTTGACAACAAAAATTATTTATATACAGTCAAACCTTACAAGAGTGAAGGGTATGTTATTCTCTTTTTTACAAAAGAAAACATTCAATTACCAATTCCAAATATTAGTTTATAATAAAATATTTTTTAATGTTAGAACGATCTAATATAACCATTCTTAAAAAGTTGTTCTCTACAAATTTATTTTTATGTTTCTTATATTATTACTTATTATATAGTATATCTTTTACATTTCAAACAATATCTTTATTATATTTTATTATTACATTATTTTTATATTTGTCAACCCAACAATTAATTTTTGATTTAAAAAATAAAAATATTTTTTTTATATTTTTATTTTATTTATTTATAAAATAAATATACCTGTCATCACTTTTGAGGGTATTTTGAAATAAAATAAAATTTTTGTGATACAATATAGTAAAATATTAAATTGGTGTTATTTATATGTGTCAAAAAACATATACTTCAAAGTTTAATAACCAATGTCATTTTATTTATTTTGTTGTATTTAAAAAGTTATATTATTTGATTTTAATGAAAATATTGCTTATATGAACATTTAAACAACAGAAATCATGATTTAATCTCATTTTTTAGAACATCAAATGATATTTAAAACCTATTTGCTTTGAGTTATTAATTCTATTTTCATTTGTTTTCAATTTTTGTTTTCCATTTTATTTGTTTGTCAAAATTAAATTCTTTTTAAACATAAAAAAATCAAATAAAATGTATTATTTTTTTTGAGGTAAAAATTTTAAAGTTAATTCCAAATAATTTTTTAAATTCAAAGTCCGAAATCTTAAATTATGAATTTATTTTTATTAACTGTGATCTGCTGTGTCAACTCTCAACCAATTGCTGATTATCAAGAATCAATTAAAGCTTGTATTAGAGACTTCATTCAATCATATAATACTTTTACTAATAATTTTGATGCGATGAGAATACAATTTTCGAGCCATTATCCGATAACACAGAGAAATGATGTGAATTATATCGATTCGACACAAAATAGAGAAAAACGAGTATTACAATGTTTTAGAGAAATCAACAGTATGAATTTTATATCTCAAACTGATTTACATAGATGTCTTAATCGAATGAAATCTTCTTTAGAAGATAAAAATTACATATTTATTTTAACTGAACTTCTAAGGAGAATGAATCAATTAAAAGCATCTTTTGAAACACGACCTCTTGGAACAGAAGTGGTGATTCAACAATTCATATCAACTTTTCCCGAATATTTAAGATTATTGGAACATTGTTACAACTTTGTTGATTGTTTGATGAGAGTTCAATTTTTCACTTATAATCGTCTTCTCATAAGTTTAAAACAACTTTTAACAAAAATTGCACTGGAAATAGAAACATCAGTAAACTCGTATGATTATTACAGAGGTCTTACTTTTCATTTGCCTTCTGTTTACAGTACAATACACAAAGAATTTTTAGAACATATATCACCTGGTGCTAGTGGAAGTGATAAAGGAAAAAAATTGACTTCGAAGAGAACATCGATGAAACACAAAGGTGTATTTAGTAGAATGGAAGCGAAATCTCCTTTGGTTGAAGGTGAAGGTCAAACTACAAGTCATAAAAGAGGATCGGGAACAAGTGTTACTTATACATATAGAACAACTCCAACAACTTCACTGGCAAAAACGGAAGATGAAACGTCTTCAAAATAATTATTCATTGTTATATTTTATTTATTTTTGTTGTTTTTATTCTTAAAATTATATCGCTTGTGTCTATGTCAATGAATTATGCTTGTATATATAATTAAAAGTTAGAAGTCAATTCGATTAATGAACAATCATTATAAAAATAGTTGTTATGATTACATTAATTATAAAATTATTGTTGTGTTTTTTTTCAAATAAATTGTGTTATAACAAGACTCTGTTTCATAAACAGAGCAAAGTCTTTTATAATAAATTAAATTAATAAAATACATATTATTTGGTATTTTATGTTTTCTTTAATTTGTTTTTTATTCTTTTTAAACAAATCATCACCAGGTTTGTCATTATCATTTGTTTGATTAAGTATAATCAAAGATCACTTTGACACTTTATTTTAAAAAATCATTTTCTGATATAATAAATGAAAATTATAGATATCCATAAAAAGAAATTATGAAAAATTTTTTTATAATAACATATGGTTTTTATTTCAAATGTTTGTGTAAACATTGCACTGTGTTATAACTTATGAGTAGTATTCGTAACTTATGAATCAAATAATCAATTTTTAAATTTAATCAATAATAACTTTAAATGATATAATAAAACGATTTAAATAATAAAAAAATAAAAATAATGACACCCTTTTTTTATTTTTAACATATCAATTTAATTTTGAATTTTATTATTTTGTTAATATTAAACTTATAACATCTTCAAAAATAAACTTCAAAAATACACATATTTTAACAAGAAAAACGTTAGAAGTAATGTTTTTGTATTCATTATTACGATTATTAATAATAGATAATTATCAAAATTTATTCAACACTCAACTTTTTAAAGAATAACAAACATCTTTTTATTTCCATGGTTGTCATATTTTTGATTGTTCTTAGTGTTTGCAAAGGAGTTCCAACGTTAAATTTTTCGGAAATTGAGGAAGAGATCCGAAAAGCATTACAAAGAATTATTCCTTTATTCAGAAATTTTGTCCACAACTTTGAATTAATGACAAAACATTTCAAAAAACACACTTCACATACAACGAAAATAGACCTACGATATATTAGTACAATTGAAAATCGAGAAGGAAATATTTTAAAATGTATTAACAATTTATTATCCACCCTTCAATATTAGAAAATGATTTCAATCGTTGTTTGAATAAAATAAAAACTTCTTTGAAAGAGTCAAATTACTTATTTATTCTTACTGATTTGTTAAAAAGAATAAATCAAATTAAAAAATTACTTGAAACCAAACCTCTAAAAAGAGAATTAAAAAATACAATTTACATCGACATTTGTCGAATTCAAATTAATGTTTGAATATTACTTTAAGCTAATTACAGATTTAAGAAAGATTAAAGGTAACTCCAAAAATGAATTATTGAGGGAATTGAAACAACTTATAATTCAAAGTGTATATGATACACAAGAAAATGTTCAAAAATGTGAGTACTACAGTGGTTACAGATTCGAACTATCGGGGTTTGAGACTCAAGTCCACGAAAAAGCAGTGAAACATATCAAGGCTGGAATTATAAAAAGTGGGCAACAGAAAAAACTCTCATTCAAAAGAAGTACAATGAAACATAATGGAGAGTTTAGTAGTTTGGCTATATCTACTCCTTTAGTATCAAGTGAAGTCACAACGACGAGACAACGAACATTTAGCAATGGTCAGATTAAAAATGTTTATCGATCGACTCAAAAACAAAAAACAGAACCTTGACATTTATACACAACTTCGTATCACATTAAATAGTAGTATTAAAACTAACAAATAATTAATTAATCAATTGTTATATTTTAAAGTAATTATACTGTTATCAAGTAATTTATTATATTGACATGTTGTATTATTTGTAAAAATAATTATTGTTGACTTGAACACTATTAATTGAATAAATTTAATAATAATTAACTTTTTAATATTAATGTTTAATGTTTTTTTTCTAATTGTGTACATTCAAATAAATCTTCAGATATTAAAATTGATAACCATTAAACTATTTTAAATATATAAACATCAAACATAAAATTATTATGTTTGGAAATAACGAATAATCATACTCTAATATACATTATAATATTATTTTAATACATTAAAAGTTAAGTCAAGCTTCAAATAATGACTTAAAAATTTTTATTTCACAATTCAAAAAACAGCATTTTTATATATAAAATGTATGTTGTCATACACAACTATTCGTTGTATAATAATATTCTGTTATTCAAAAGCAGAATAAAAGAATAAAAAATTAATAACAAACGTGACAATACAATTCGCCTTTTTAAAATGTTTTAAAAACTTTTTTAAACGCTCTTCTATTAAAAGTTTTCAAACAGCCAATACCATTTCTATTATAAATGACAATTATAAAATTAAACAAACATAACCCAATTAAAAAAAACAGAATACATTACTTATTGAGCTATAACAGCCTTTTTCGTTGCATGGGGGTCGACAATTCCCTCTTTGCACACCAGTTTTTTGACCATGTCCAAAATAAGGGAGAACCAGTAGACATGTAGTCCAAACAATGCGACTAACATCATTACACAGACTATCCAAATTAGCTTCCCGCACGATGCGTCTTTTGGTATATAATTTCCCGCATTAATAGCAGCTGGTATGATGTACCTTGGTAACACCCATAGTCTAAATCTGGCATACGACACTAATACTCCACTAAATGCCGTTACGACGACGTAGTCATTCGCCACATCATTCAAAGCCTTTCCCGCGTACATAATTGCGTCTACGATGTCATGTAATATCATCACTAAGACTCCTATTCTCGCGCAGTTATTAAAATAGCTGAGAAATATTAACATCACGGTGACTAAGTGGTGTAACAAAGTCTCGTAGAAGTCATTTCGAGGGGGGACGATGAACATGTGATATATCAACGAGTGCAAATGATACCCCAATTCAAAGGAGTAATAGAACGCAATGTACTTGACTGGTTCCATATATGGGAAATTCTCCCATAACAGATTCAAGTCACTTTTCCCTTGACCAAAAAGAGCTTGAGGCATCCAGTCTTCATTTCTGAATAAGTAGAATCCAATTGGTGTGACAATGAAGTAATACACAGTCTTAAAAAGAGTCAGTCCAAAGCGCTCGACTCGGAAATTCCTGAAGTCCTCCGTCCACTCCGCTTTGTGTGGAATGAACTTCTCGCCAAGTTTCATGAACAAATTGTTCGCGAGGACCTCGCGAAGCCCAGAGATGATTAGAACAAAGAAGACCGTTGGTAACAAGTCTAAGAGTGATGGGACGTAATCGCTATATTCGTCTGAACGGAAGAACGTCGATGGTACACAAAGAGCTACAAAGGGAAATAGAATGAAGAGTTGAAGGACAAATGAGTGATCGAAGACGCCATTGACCTTTGGGATACTTTTCATAGTAAATTGGTGTGTGTTTTGAAGTTAAAAGTGTTTATATAGTGTCATATCCTTTGAAGAATTTCTGTGGAGAAATAAGACCGAAAATTGGTGTCTGTTATGTGGAGGAAATCTGCTCATGATCCAGTCGCGATAACTTGCGTTCTCTTTTTCGGTCAAATTTCTGGGCATTTCTGTGGGAATGGCAATTTTCAGGTGTTAAAAATAAACTTTATTTGACCCCATATAACCTGTGTGAATACAAATAAAAAGAGTAAAAGTGTGGGAAATCTAATTTTTGGTGAGGTAAAGAAATTTTGAATTAAACTCAAATTGTGGTTAATAGAAAACAGAGGAAATAAGGCCAAAGCTATTCAATTAGTTTTATTAATTTTTTATTATTGTAGAGTGGCATTGACAGCGGGCTGAGGAGAGACGTTTCATTTTGTGTTTTTTAAGACGGAAAATAGGTGAAAAAACAACTCGTGTCGAGACGTGTGAGCTTTACATGATAAAATGTCACACTTAAAATAGTTTGGTCTGTCGAATAACAACTTTGTTGAATAAGATGACCAAAAGTGCATTACTTCATTGCTACATGTTAAATTTACGTGTTTTTTTTAGTAAAGTGTTTTTTTGGGACATTTGAGGAGAGAAGTGGATTTTGTGAACAAAATGTGGGATTTATAATTTGACAAAAGACTTTTTGAGGTTTTAATTTTTGGTTGTTTCTTTTTGTATTTGCTGCTATCAATTTTATGTTTATCATTTCCCGATAAAATGTTTTATTTACTATTATTATTGTAAATTTATTGATTCAAATTAAACCCTTTTTATTTATCGGCATTTTCTTTTCATTTGTTTTTTTTGAAAAAAATTAGTTATAATATTAAAAATAGTATAATTTATTATTGTAATAATTCATTTATAATTTTTGCACAAAAACGTTTTCACTAATCTTTTTATAGCTTTATTGTGTTCTTTTTTTTACTAATATTATTAATATTTTAATTATTCTATAGTAATAAAATCAATAAGTCATTGTTGTTTTTAATAACAAAAATAGAAAAATGAGAAATACAAATTCCTGATAAATGACACAATTTTAATGCCAATAAACAACCTACTTTATCAATAAAATTCCAATTGTTTCTTCAGGGTTTATTTAATTTTAAGAAAATAAAATCCTTTTTATCATTAAGGTTGTTTTTTAATTAAAATATAGTTTATAAATGGCTTTTGATTTTTGTAAAGGAATGAAATTGTTTAACATAAACCCTAAAATAATACAAATAAAAAAATTGTTTGAAAAAACATTTTTTATTGTTTGTTTTATCTTAAAAATAAATATAATATTAAAAATTAATATAGTCGGGGGATAAATAGCATTAAAAAGGGACAAAGGTAGTTAATTGATAAATATAATTTTGAAACTATAATTTTTAAAAAATCTATTTAAAGGTCAAAATAAACATAAAATTAAAATAATAATATAAATTATCGTTTTTTATTTAATATGATTATAAATTGAATAATTATAAATTTCTATTTCAAAAATAAACAAAAACACCTCAATTTGTTCACTTAGAGAATGTGGAAATCTAAAACGCAGCACTTTTTATAATTTGTCTGAAACTTGTTTTGTTAAAGAATTTTCCTTTGTTTTTTCCTTTGTTTCATTTCTTTTCTGCTCTTCTTCAACTCCAATTGTTTTAATGTTAAAATGGTCTTTCTCTTTTCCTTTCTCAATGGGAATGGTTCAACAACGAAAGATTGAAAGATTTTAACAAATGATAAATTTTCAGTGATTCCGTGACACTTTAAAAAATTGACACTGTTGTTAATTCATTAAACTCTGGCATTTTAACCATATATATCATGAATATATTGAAATACAATTTTTAAACTGGTTTCTTGTATTTGAATTGCTTTTTTATGTTGATTGCCTGTGGTTGTTTCATCAAGGGTTCCTTTCTCTACTTCTTCCATTGTTTTCAAAGATTGAATAATATCAAAAATAGAAAGTTATGGTTTTCTTTTATTATTTTCAAAGTAGTTAATTGAAAAAACCCTTCTAATACTTTTATGGTTAAAGAAATTATATTTTATAGTTTTTTACTCGAATTAACTACTTCTGTCCCAAATTAACCCCCTTTATCACCCGACTATAATTTAAATTTATATTACTAAAAATAAACTAAAAAAATCTATCAATATATAGTATTATCAACCACAAGAGAAATCCAAAAAAATCACAAATCAATCAATTTTCGTTTTGTCTGCGTCTTCCCACCTTAACGCGTCCATTCTCATATCGTCGACTGGATAGATTTTTCTTTGGTACAAATAAGCCACAAAAATCAAGTCATCTCTAAAACACGAGATTCTGTGTAAAGTTGGCATTTTGACAACAAAAGAGAACAGATCGTCGACAATAGTATTTAAAAATTTATATAAAAATACTTTCCAAGGCATATTAGCAACTGATTTCATTTTATAATTAATAAATAGTTGTGGCATCATTTGGACAAATCCAAAGGTATAAACTAAACCGGCTAATATACTAATAACAAAAGAATAGATATCATTAATTTCGTTTGTTAAAATCATATAAAGTGTATATAACACAAAAATAGGTCCACAAATAACACCAACCCAGAACAAAGCAATATTGTCATATTCTTTCGTTTTTGTCATTTCATCTTGATTCGCTTCGTTCCGACCTTTTTGTTTTCCAAATGAAAAGAAATCAAACACTTTAGAAATCTTGTAGAGATTGACAACCACGCCAATAAACGAAAATATTAAAATCAAGAGACTCGCATCACTATTCTTGAGATATAGAAAAATTATAATTTGCCCAACTAATTCTAATATGACACTTTTTGTAGATACGCCTACATAGTGATCTTTTCCTCTCCAAAACTCAATCTCATTTGTATATGCCATAACTTCAAATAGAGAATGTAACACAGTCACCACCGCCGTTATACATAGAAGTCCCTTGTTAGTCTCATAATAAACTCTCTTCGTTTCCTCTACATCGCCCTTTTCTAGTAACCCGCTCCTCTCATACGCCGTCACAGTAGCGTAAACGACTCAG
>NW_004440240.1:128964-135749 GCF_000330505.1 Entamoeba invadens IP1
GAGTTGTGCATAGTTCATTTCATTAATTCTAAAAACTAAATGTAAACTATTTGTCAAATTAGTCACTTTCTCTAAGTAATCCTCAAGCACCCAAAATTCGTTATGGAAAAAATAGGGCATTTGCAGTTTTTTCGTTTTGTCATACTCCAAAGGAATAACTCTTGAAACTTTTGTTGGGTCCACAATTTGACGCATCACCGAGATCTCAAAAAACGGAACGTACATAGTCTCAGACTTCAACGTGTCATCTTTTGACTTTTGAAAATGATTGGCGTGGGAGATTGAAGTCAACAAATTTGAGGTGAAATTTTGAGTTTTGTTGAAAAAAGAAGTCAGTGGCGTAACTGAGAACGTGAAATATACGGAAACATTCCGCTTGATTAAATTGACATAATATGAGGGAATAGTTATATTTTGGTTAAACCCGTTCCTGAATGCACGCAGACGAATGTATTTATTCATTACTTGATCCGATGCAAAATGACCAGGAACTGAAAATTTTTCTGAATGATTTGTGTGTTGTGAATTATCACTTTTTTCAAATTTTTCGAGATTTGTCCAAACCGTTCCGTTCATCTCAAAAACGTCTGTCTCATCATACGGCAATTTAAAGTTGTTTGTTGATGGGATTATCGCGATCCCAGTGATGTATATTCCGTACAAAACGAAGATTATGAAAAAAGAAAGAATGAGAGGATGTTTAATCACTTCTTCTTCATTTTTCATTGTGATTTTTTTGAGTTATTTTTGTTCAATTTTTTATTAATTTTTTTATTATTTTTTTTAATATGGTTGAATTTATTTTCATTATTTTTTATCAAATCATTTTATAGTATATTTATACTATTTTTTACTAAACATTATTTTTACCAAATTATTACTTTTACCGGATACCAATTTATAATTATCATTTAAATACCCAATAATTCTTTACCGCTAAAACAACTCCTTTTTATCGGTAATAAACTTGATCTGCCTTTTTATTTTATTCGAAAAAACACCGTTAAAATCGCATCAAAAAGAAGATCGTACGAATAACATTTTTACTCAAATGACCTTAAAAATTTTGTTTTTCCCGTCGCTTTTTTAAGCGACTTTATCGTGCAGTGCCAAGCAGACGACTCCTTTTTCATGTACTGCGTAAGTCTGAATTGGTTCTCCCGACTTTAAGTCCCACAATTTAGCAGTAGTATCTGTTGAAGCTGAAATGATATATTCGCTGTTATTAGAGAAGCAAACGTCCCAGACCCACCCGTTATGTCCGCTCAGTGTTTTTGCCAAACTATAATTTTGTCGAGTTTTCCAGATCTTAATAGTTCTGTCTGCAGAAGCGGTTGCCAAGTTCAACGTATTAGGCGAGTACTTACAGCAAGTGCAGTAGTTATTATGTGCGACAAACTCGTTGATTAATTTGACGTCGCCTATAGTCCCTTCACTTGTCATATTTGTTGTGTATATCCGACACTTCCCATGTGTTTCTAACACCGCAATTTGTGTTCCGTCTGCTGTTATATCAATTGATTGAATCGACTGATTCTCTACAGCGGGAATCTCTTTCTTGATGACCGAATTTCTCGTGTCCCAAAAACATACACGTCCGTCTTGTAAGCCTACTACTATCTCCGCTTGATTTGGATGAAGGGCTATACAATTACATGGCGACATAAAGGAAATGTCCCGAAACGTCGAACATGTCCGAGGCTCCCACGTCTTCGCTGTACCATCTTCACTACATGTATATATATACTGCCCCTCTCGCGATATCCCTATCCCAGTCACATTCCCTTTGTGCCCTTCATATGACTTTACGGGAGCTACCATTTTGGAGTTCAAATCCCAGATCTTCACTTGTGGATTCGAAGCAACTGCTAAATATGAACGATCTGGACTAATCACCATTTTGTTCATCGTTTGCTCAAAGGTTATCCGACGAAGAGGAACTCCAGTGGAAATATCCCAACAATTGATCACGTCGTCATAACCTCCCGTCATGAGAAGTGACGTCATTACTTCGGTGAATTTTTTAAGATGATTTTATTATTGAGTTCTTTTAACTATTGGTTCATAAATCGTTTTATAAATTTATGATATTAAACTTATAAACTTATAAATTAATTATTTATTATATTATTTTTAACATTTTTATTAATTGAATGGTTTTGATCTAATTGAAATTCAGAATTATGATTGAAAAACAATATGTAAATATCTTAATAAATTTACTTGCATCACGACATATCATTTTTTTATTTAAACAATGTATTAGTATGTATAGTATATTTTATTTATTTTTATAATACAATTATACTTGTAAATAATTAAAATGTATTAATAAAAACTATTAAAAATAATACAATTAAAATCAAACTGGAAAAAAAAAGAGTCATTAAATCTTTTTATTCCATAAATCAAAGATCGTTCAGATTGAATGGTTTTTAAGTGTTTTTTCACATAAAAACAATTTTTTTATGAACGAAAAATAACTTTAAGTTATTGATTTTCAGATATAAAAGACTGGGAATAAGAAACTTGTAAATTCAAAAAAACGATGGAAAACTTTTCTGATTTTATCTCGTTGAGTGTCCAAACAAAAGAAGCAATGAAACGATTAGAAAACGAATACAAAGTCTTTTCGGGCATCACCGAATCCTCACACATTATTCCAATAAAAAAAGAAACACAAAACAACAACATTTATTTTAAAGAAATGGAAAAGCATTATGATATAGAAGATGAAGTCTTCTTAAAAACTCAAATGTTTTTTGACTCAACAAACGAACTTAGAAAAAGCCTCAACTCCATTCTGGACTTCGTTGAGAAGTTACAAATCGAAGCAACAAACAGATTAAAGAAAAGTGTCTCAAATATGAATGGAATAGTCAATAAAATGATTGGGATCAAAGAAGAAATTTTCCTTGAACAAACACAAGATTTGCCAGAACAACGGATGGCTTCAGTGAAAGCTGCTTTCAACAAAGAGAAGGACGAGCTTGAGAAGATCAGGAAGACAAATCCCGCGGCTTTCTCAACGAGAAAAAGCAGCCAAATCGATTCAAATTATCAATTCCCAACTCAACAAAAAAACACAAACCGATACTGGCAGGGACAAGCCAAAGACACTTCTTCCCAACCTAAGCAACTCCCACAAAAACATTCACAACAAAGGACTTCTGATGCTCAATCCGATCAAAAACAACAAAGATCATATAAACCAAAGCAAGACAAGAGAACTCAATACAGTGGCGGGCAAAAGGGCCAACAAAATTTTGCTCTCTTCTAATTAATGATTAAAAATGTTCTTATTATTCGCTTTCATCAATTTCATTGAGTTCAAAGAAACTCAACAACTTTTCTTTGTATTGTTGCCAAACGCTCTTGAAATTGTCGTCAAATACCATCCCATCAAATGAGTAGACAGCGTTGATCGGCATTTCCTTTTTCATTATATCTGCAAACTTCGATGTCCTCTGTCCAATGTGATTGAGGATCACTACTTTGTTGTTGCAATTTTTCAAGTTCTCACAAACCATCTGAGGTGTTGAGTGTGACCTCCTGATAGCCTCTTCTTCCATCCCATCTTCAAAGTTGCACTCATGAACAACGTAGTCGGCGTCTTGGCACAATCGAGAGATTGCTTCGCACTGCGACGTATCCCCCGTGAAGACAATTTGTTGGTTTCCCACCTCGAATTTTACTGCATAATTTTCGCTTAAATGATTTGTCTTTCCGCTGACAATCCTCGCTCCCATCATTTTCTCAATCTCGTTCCGCATTTCTTGACTTTTCTCGTCATTTTTATCCGTTTCTGCAAAAATTTTGTTCAAAACAAATCTGCACCCCAATTGTTCTTTGTCACATATTGTTTCAACTGCAGTTTTCATCGATTGTGGGCCAATGATGAGTAAATTTCCCTGTTTCATTTTCAATAAACTGAAAATCCCGAACAAATGGTCGCCATGGCCGTGAGTTAAAAACAATAAATCAATCTTAGTTGGATCTATTCCACTTTCTATTGCGTGATACACAGCCGTTTCGCCACAATCAATCATAACTACTCTATCTGCAAATCTCAAAATACTCGAACTGACGTTTCGAGTTTTCCCCGGCACAGCACCCCCGGTCCCCAAGAGCATGACTTGAAACACCGAACCTGGCTGATAATTCAGACTCTCCACACAACTGTCGACAAAATTTGTCTCACGTGCGATGGGTATGACTGACGGTTTGGGGTATATCGTGAAAATTTGAAGTGAATTGGTTATAGTATCAGTTATAGTTCTTTTACTATTACTTATAGTTTCATCGGAAACGGGTTTAACTCGTAACTGTGCTGGGGCGTTGATGGGAAGGATCTTTCCCAGTGACGTGTGAAGAGCAAGTTGTGTTCTGTACGTTGTCTCGCAGACTGCTGATTTTGGGTCTATTGTATATGTCCGATCTAATAAATACATTGTAGTAATTTTACTATTAATTTTACTATACTCCTCAATGAGTGCCTTGAAGCGTTCATTTGCTTTCACCTCTTCACTCACGATACTAACTATTGCACACACCATTCCGACAAACTTCTTTTCTATATAAGCCTCGAGATGTGAAAGTGTTGGTAAGTGTAGAACTAATAAATGACCTGGGCAATAGTTTTCGCCGCACACGTCATTCTGCGTCACTAGTTTCCCGTTTTCAAGTTTGACGTTTTCGCCTTTCATGAGTTTTCCGCGGAGTGGTCCCGGGATTTTGAGTTCTGCTGCTTTCTTTGCGTCAAATTTTCCTAAAAACGTTGGAAGGGCAATGTGGTAACAAATCGTCTTTTTCGTTTTTGTTTCCAAAACGACGGGGTTGACTTTAAAATAGCCATCCGTCCACGTGGCGCTTTCTGTCGTCCACTCTGAAAAAATGTTTTGAAATTTGTCAAATGGCGGAAAGAAGTTGGTGTTTTTTAAGGTTTCAACAAAGGTGGACGAAGTGTGGAGAGGAACACTTGGAAACTCGGTTTCTTTTTTTGAGTGAAAGATTTTGTTTTTTAACTAAAATTTTTTCTAGTAAAAGTATTAAACATCAAAATGTGATATTTATAGTTTATTTATTACAACTAAATGGTACAACATTCTAATTTCAACTGATTGTATATGTAATACAATTATAATATAAATATAGTACAGTACAAACCGGAATAAGTCATGAATGCGCCAGGGAACCCTCCCCACGTTGAGTAATCGTCGGATGTCAAAAAGATTTTAGAGAGGCGTGGAAGCTTAAGTTTATATTCCATACAAGCTCGTTGAACCCCTTCGGGGATGTTAAAGAGGAAACGACTTTTTTCCATTGTCACTATAAAAGAGGGAGAAATCTCGGAACGACCATTCCCAAGAATTGTAATTGTTATTGCAGTGCTTTTTATTGGTGCAGCTTCTGACATTCTATTGAGTAATCGCACTATATTCCACCTTTTTATATCCTCTCACTTTATAAAAATATTGAGGCTTGTGTTTATGCGAACAAATAATAGTTTTTCTTACTAAAATAATTATTATCTTAATCTGAAAAATTCGTTATTATTGCTTTTTAAAAATGATTGATTTAAAATAATACTTTCTCATACTATAAGTATGGTTCATTTTTATAATAAAACGAATTTATTATTCTTAATATAACCATACAAATAAGAATAATTGTTAACACTTTCACAACCCAAAACTTTTTTTAAGAAGAAAAATAAGTAAAAAAGAAATTGTCCAAATCATTTTTTATTATTTTTATTCCAAAACCCCTTTCTAACCCAAACCGGCCAATAGTCAGTTTTATTTTACTTAAAATAATTAACAAATGAAAACTCAATTAACTAAGATTGATCAAAAATAATCTTTTTGGATGAAATTTCATATCGCATTATCGTGTTTCAACATTTTATATAAAAACGCTACATCGTCAATCCACTTAATGACAAACAATGTCAAATAGTCACATTAACAAATATAACGACAATATAAACACCAATATCGTTATAATCAAATGACAATATACTTTTTATAAAAAACAACCAAAAATATCAAACCATCATTAGACCCCATTTTTCTTTCTAATGCTTTGCTCTTGTTTAACACAAATAAACTCATTCATGTTTATTTATGTGACTATAAAATATACAATTCAAATTTGAGTTGATACAAAAAAAAATAAAAATTTTCAAAAATTTGTTTTGTGTATGAAGGCAAAAAAGGGTTTAGGTAAAAGAAAAAAATAAAAACTTATTATTATTACGTTTCTGTTTTGAACGTGTTAAACCAAATCTACCTTAAAATTTTTTAGAAAAAATATCTCCACTAAAAAAGTCAGAGTCTTTTTTATAGAAAAAACCTGATAAAAACAAAACGATAAATTACACTTCAAGATGGAACAAACACTCTCCACGAATCTTCAAAAGATCTTAACTACATATCCCCATCTTTCTTCCACATTAATTTCTGACACAGTGGATTTCTGTCTTTCCGCCACAAATGTTTTTTCTTTAAAAAATATTTTCCAATACAAAACAAAATGAAAAACAAAACTAATCATTAGCAGAAAAGTGTAGTTAACCAAATTGAACAATTCATTCGGATCGTTTGGCCATCGTATAAAATCATTTCAATTTTTTTGATTGACAAAATCTGCACGTCACCCGGTGACACACCGCGACGGTACAGTGTTGAGTTTTCCTACCGGATGATAGAAATCATCAAATCATTAAGTTGTTGCAAAGACAATCACAAGAAAGCCATTTTAACAATCATCCAGCAGTGGAAAAC
>NW_004440240.1:135849-140486 GCF_000330505.1 Entamoeba invadens IP1
GAGGAGAACAAATCGGAATCATTTGGATGAGAATGAGAAAAAAAGAATAAAAGTTAAAGAACCACAAAAGATCATTGTCGTTCCGAGAAAACCTGTCATTGGATCTCAATTAGAGATAGACCACAAAATAAATTGTTTTAATTTTGATTGTTATGTTCTGAGAGAGTGTGATTAAATTATAAAAACGTTATTTAATTAATATTTTTCATATTTTTATTAATTATAGTGTAATAATTTTTATTGTTGTTTAATGATAATTAATTAATTAAATAATTATAATAAAAGAAAATAATACAAATAATTTTATGAATAAAACAAAAAACTTTTTATAATAGTATAATATACCATTAAGTAGTTTATTTAATCTTATAAATATTGTAAAACTATTATATATTAATAATAATATTGAAAATAAAAAAGTTTTTGTTTTCATAATTGAGGTGGTGAAGATTTTTTGGTTTATGACTTGTGGAAATGACATTTCTATTATTTAAAACAATTAAAAAACAACCATTAATTATATTAGTTTATATTTTTATTTTTTTTAACAAAATAAAATAAATACTTTTTAACCTTTTTAATTGAATTAAAAACTAATATTAATAAAGTGATGAATGTTTATTTTTTTAATCAAAAAATAAAACAAGATTAAAAATTAATAATTTGGAGAAACTGTCTTTCACTATTATTAATTAAATGTTTTTAAATATTATTATTATAATTTATTTATTTTACAAAAAAATACTTATATACAAAAAAAATATACAATTATGATTATAGTTTATTATTATAAATATAGCTATATTATATAATGATTTTTTAATGGATTATTAGTTTTAAATTAAATAAACCGATATTTTATATCATATATTTGTTAGTTTTATCAATAATCCCCATAAAATGCACTTAAACAACGTAACATAACAATGACACAAATTGTCGTTTTAAATTAACATCAACTCATTTACATTTGTAAATGTCAACTTTAAAGTCAAAAGTCCAAAAAAGGGTAAAATAAAAATAAAGGAAATTGTCCATGTTCTATCCATCATTTTTTATTTTTTCCTTTTTGTAAACTTTTGTCTTCAACATTTTTTTTTACTCAATTACAACAATTAATTAACAAAAATATAGTTAATATACCATGTTATTTTAATTAATTTCAGTTTTTATTTAAAACTCAAAAACACACAAAAAAAGTCCAACTTATTTGATAATGCCGAACAAACTTCATTTAATTTTTTTGTTATGGTGGACTCTGTTCATAATTGTGGATTTGGTAAAAAAAAATTGTTTTTGTCTTATTTTTACAATATGAATAACATTTTTACTTCACAGTGTTACTAATTAACAGCTATGACTTTAAAAGATCGCCATTAAAGGAAACAACCCAAAATATTGACATTTTGAGTTATCGTATCAGAAGATTTTTCAAAAAGTTGTGTTTTGAATAACCTTTTTTCCATTGTTGTTCCATTTTTTAAAAAACGTTCATTTAAGAAGTCAAAAAAGACTGGACTTTTGATCCATTATGGACAAAACCAAAATTTTGAAATCATTTATTGCTTGGTGATTCAAAATCCCAACAGATAGAATTCTGGTAATTATCAATTTAACTGTGAATTATATGAAGACGAAATTCATTGATCTTATAATACTATTCTGAATGCCACTCTTTTGTATCTCCGCCACACGGAGATTTTTGAATCGACTACACAGTGTCACTGTGACCAAAACCTTTGTCGACGAGATGATCCTCCACGACAGAAATTTGTTTCTCACTCTTTCAAAAATTCTCACAAAAAACTTTTCCAAGCGCAGTCCACTGAAGACTTTAAAAATTTTCGAAGTGCTTTTTTGGGTCTTAAAAAGTGACCAAGCTGAGCCTTTCACGCAATTTCTCATCAATAAAAACGTTCATTTTAATTTGCTCAAAAAGTCCACTAAATTGAACTTTTTATTTAACATATTTTGTGACTATGTAGTGACCTTGTACTATACTATTTTAGATCACAATGTTACAGACAAAAACATTAACTTAGACCAGTCAAATCACTTAACACTTTTAAATTACTTAGAACTGCTGATTAAGAGCTCCAAGCTAGTCAATGCAGTGGACTATGACATGTACACTAATACAGTCGAAGAAATGGAGGTCTTGAAGATTCTCTTTGTTGAAAGTTACTCGCTGCACTGTAAAGAGACGAATTGTATAGTCCGATTAACTTCACAAGTATCCCAGTTCTCGACTTTGAGTGTCCAAAAGTTCATCATGTTACTCAAAGAGTTCGAAGGGGTACAAGACACCTTTGTTCAGCACAAAGCAGAGTCCAAGAACTTCGGGCGGATCTCTGAAACACACATTTTGCACACAAAGTACTTGTCCGAGCTTTTGAATGAGAAGATTGTACGAAAGCAAGAAGAGGTGGGGTGCAGAGAAGTTGATCAGAAAGTCGTTGAGTTCGGGGTGGAGACGCAGAAGACCTTTATTACTAATGTCCTCAAAACACTCGAAATCATATCAAAGCAATTATTACTAATGTCCTCAAAACACTCGAAATCATATCAAAGCAATTCTTCCCCGTTTACTCAGAAGTCGATATTAAATATGACACACAGTCGCCGGGGAACACTGTGATAATGAGCGATTTGTAAGTAGTTGTTTAATTGATGTGTTTGTATGTCTTTGTAATACGATGGAAGGTTATACTTCAAACTCCCTCACTGTACTATTAAGTATAAATTAAGTATTATTAAATGCCAATTCAAAAGTATTCAATTAGTGTAACAGTTACATATAGTTTGTAATAGTTAAATTATAGTACACATTAATATGTTACTCTAATGAAACGAACAAATAAATCAAATGATTCAAATTGGGTGTCATGAGCCAAGTTCTTTTGAAAAGCGACTTGACGTTATGGTGATGACTGGAGTCATTCTTGGGTTCTTAATAGGCGTTTCCATTGGGTTACTCTATTCGGGTGTCTCGTTTCCGAACTTTTTAATCTTTGTAATCCTCTTCTTTGTCTTCCATATATTGGAATTCATGTTTAACGCAGTCAATTTTCCGAAGGAAACAAGCTTTGCATCGTATTTGTTAACACACTCGAAGGAATTTTTAATTGCTTTCTCTTCAGCTCTGACGGAATATTGGATAGAGTTTTTTATATTTCCGGAACTCAAAACTAATCCATACATTTACATCACTGGACTCGTTGTCTGTGTGGTCGGACAAGTGATGAGAAGCGTCGCAATGTTCTATGCGCAGAGCAATTTTAATCATATCATCGAAACGGAGAAGAGAGAGTCACATCAACTCGTCGACGACTTCATATATAAGTACCTTAGACATCCGTTTGTTTCTCTTCATCACACAAATATTGGGACTTTGAGTTGAAATAACATTATAGATCATACACGGGATGGTTCTACTGGTCTGTGTTTTCACAAGTTGTCTTATGCAATCCAATTTGTCTGGTGTTATACATCTACGCGTCTTGGACATTCTTCGAAGATAGAATTCCTTACGAGGAAGCGACTTTATATGAGCAGTTTGGAGAGAAGTACTGTGATTATATGAAGAAGACATACATTCTTATACCATGTATCACGTCTGTAAATCCCCCAAACAAGAAGTTGTTGTGAGATGTTAATTAATTAATTGACGCGGTGGAATTCAATTAATTGTTTTACATTTTTTTATAATTTTTTATAATTTTTTATCGCAATTAAAATTAGTTTCATTACTTTTATTTTGAAAAATGAAATGTTCTAAAAATATAAAAATTTGTCGCAATCAATAAGAAAATGTATTGTAAAATGATACTGTTTTTAATCGCGACTTTAAATCACATAGAATGGGGTGGAGAATCATATACGCTATGTCTATTGAATCATATGAAGGGACGTTGTGTTGTATTATATTATTACCAATACTTATTATTTGTGTTGCAAATTTCTTACCAGTTTCTGTTGTTAGTTGTTGTTTAGAAATACCGTTGACCATCATTGACAAAGAAGCGCTTGCCATATCTTTGATTATATTTGTATGTGCAGATTTACTATCACAAATTCCACGCTCGCCGTTTTGGAAGATCAGAAAAGGCGTTATTAAAGACTTTTTAAGAAAGGGAATGATGTTCTGAACAAACAATGCTGGTGTTACAGAAAAGTCAAAAATAATATTTTCGAGGTCGTGTTGGTCCATAGTCTCAATATTTAATGATTTCTTTTCCATCTGCAGCACTTCATCACCCACTATGAGAAAGTCCAAGTGCCCCAATTTTTGTAAAATTGTGAAAATTTTGTGAGAATTTATAACATTGATATTTTCTGTCGCAATGAAAAATATTTTTGGTTTCCAACTTTCGAAATGTTCAAATTTGGACAAGTTGGTATATACACCCTCTTTACCACAAATAATAACAGAAGCGTTGTTATGTAACAAAGTGGAAGCACAAAAAGTTGTTGTGTCAACAGAGCCATTCACAATCAAAGCTATTGTATTCGACAAATCTCTTGTTTTGAGGCGATTCGCCAAAAAGATTTTCCCACAAGTCAAGCAGAAGTGCGTGTAGTCACCGTGCATTAAAGTGCTTTTTTTACCGCAACAAGTGCAAGTCAAGAAATTTGTT
>NW_004440238.1:0-2626 GCF_000330505.1 Entamoeba invadens IP1
TTTTAGTTTTTCAAACATAATTCTATAAATATAATATAACACATTCTATTATATAGTTTATAAATATTATAAAATATAATTTAAAAAATATTTAGGTATGTGCTTTTTTAATAATTGTTTCAATATCCGTATCATTTGAAATATAAAATTTATATTATCTCGTCATGAAGCATTCACTTTAGACGAATTAACGTGTTCGATTTGGTTTTTATCGAATAATTACTTGATTTATATCATTTACTAGTTCTATGTGTTTTGAACACGAATATACATTAATTTCGTATGTCAAATAATCTTGCATCCATTTTTGTTATTATTAGTAATAACCAATATGCAGTGTTCTGAAATAGTATCATTTACAATAAGATATAATCATTTCAAAATAATTTGAATCACAAATTGAAGTTACCATTTTTTATGAAGATATATTTTTATTATAAAACCAAATCAATTGGTTATGATCGTGTTTTTATCATCAATTTGCGGTTTTTAGTGTCTTCACTTTAATCACTAAACTATTTAATAGTTTTGAACACAATAAAACAAGTTATATAAAAAAGTTTTGTATTAATACTTCTAATGTGTATTTTTCATCATATAAATTATCACAGAGGTAATGTTCTATTGATATAAACAAAGAATTTTGACATTTTTGTTTTTTGGACAATCAAAATATAATTATTTGTTTTGTTAAAATATCCCAAATATTTATTTCAATAGATAATTTAAATTGTTTTATTACATTCATCAATGTAACTGATTCATAAACAAGCAAATGGCAACAAATCATAGACATGACACAAATTCGGATAATGACACGAAATATAATAGTAAATTTTATGTACTGAAGTAAAATTATTGTCAAAAGGAAAATTTGACACTTTAAATTATTGCTGTAACAGATTTTTTGAGTTTGTTTTTAATCAATTATCTTGATAAAGACAATACTAAAAACTAATGACTTTTTTGTTAATGTCAGGGGAAAGTAAATATACATAATAGACAGAAAAAAGACGTTGGAAAACTCAGTAATTCATATAATCAATAAAAGAAATAAAATTAATAGTCTACATAGTTGGTATTTGAAAAGTTTTTAATTATTTCAAAATGACTATTGTATTATTAATTTTATGTGTTTTTTATAATTTTCATTGCTGTGTTAATGTTTCACAATGCAATTCATATTTTATTTCAACTTAAAACCAATTGTTTTTTATTGTTTTATGTATAAAAACATATTTATTTGTTTTGGAATAAATGTTATTGCATTTTACCAATATTATTATTTTGCCATTTTTTTACGTTTTTGTCTTATATTTTATATTTTTTTCATTTTTTTTCACATTTTATTTGTTTATTAGTTCACGATTTGAACTCGTTATTCCATTTTCATTTTACTATAATTGAACTACAGTGTATAATATAATTTTTTTCAAAAAAACAAAAACACTGCTCTTTTTAGCAGTATTGGTTCGTTGGGGATTTGGTACGTCGGCGAGTTAAGGCTTATGCGATTTTTTAGAATATTTTTTATATTAATATAAAACCATACAAAAATAAATCACAACCATAAGTTATTTTGGTTTTTCGACTAAAAAAATAATAAAACAAAAAAATTATGGAAGAGATAATAACAACGCTTATTGAAACGATCAAGAACAAGCTAAGAACTGGTAGTATACAATAGAGTATAAACAGTTATCAACAAAAAATACAAGAAAAAAAGATATCAACCAAAAATAAAATGAAAGACTATAAAAATGCAACGTTTAAAGCAGGCAAATTCAAAACAAAACTTAAAGAAAAAAGCATTCGATTTATTATAGAATCTTTTTTTGATAATATATTCCTAGCCAATAATATGGTCCAACAGATTCAACAAATCAACAAGTTCAACAAAAAGCCATATGGTTCAAAAGGGGCGATCAGCGCATTATTTGGCCTTCACGGCGGTGCAATACATATCCATATTAATCGAGAGAGTGAATAACCACAACACTATTGCAATTTTACCACAGAGATGGATTTTGGAATACAAGAAGTGTTCAAATACTGCGACTCCAATAATAAAGCAGTAACATCTTATTTGATTGAACTCTTGTGCAGAGATTTCAATGACCATATCAATTTCAAACGTAAAGTAATCATCAAACACATTGAACAAGTTCACAAACATGTCATAATTGTTACGAATCCAGAAGAAGCAGTGAGACTTCAATGTGATTTAAATAATGTGGTTGACAATTTTTGAAACTTTTGTTGACAATTTTAATGGTATTGATGCACAATACATTTACTTTAACCTTTCCAGTACCAAAAATATCCAAAAAATGTAAACTTATTTATATCTAATTCATTTTGAGTGTATATTAGAAAGAAATAATGCAAAAAACGTTTTAAACTTTTTACAACCATGGGTAATACCAGGAAACATAATTTATAATAAAAAATAATTTGATTTACTACAAATTAATAGTAAATTTTAACCCATAATCGTTTTTTTATTGAAAAAAGTTCACTTTATTTGGTAGGGAAACTTGACTATATTTCATGGTATTTATTTCCTAGTTAAAAATTTTTTCCTTTTTATATCAAAAATTTTGAGTAAGTATTATAAACTCTATAG
>NW_004440238.1:2726-4730 GCF_000330505.1 Entamoeba invadens IP1
CCCGTACTCGTTTATTAGGCGTACTTGTTACCAAATAGTAATAATGATCATTTTACACAATTTACTAATTATTAATATATTATGTTTTTAACTTTTATTTTAATTTATCGAATATACAGTCTATTATTAATAATATCCCCCTTTTTTCAAACAAACACATTACAACTATTTGACACACACGTTGTATTATTAATTAATGATAATAATTAATAATACAAATTTTTTGTCATATTTTACAAATAAATTCAAATTTTGTTAAAATATAAAAAGACAAATTTTTTTTTTATATTTGAATGAAAATATGAGTTAAAATATTACAGATTTACACATCAAAAAATCATTGACACATCGATAATAATGAATTTATTACATTTGAAAAAAAAATATTAAAAATTTGGAGTTCAAAAAGACGATGTACTATAAGAGTATCATGTGATCAACCACAACAGAATCATAAATACATTATTTTTATTTTTTTTATATTAATTGTATTAATAGTATGGGTTAAAAAATATGTAATACATTTATATCAACACAAAGAGAAAGGACGGACATGGAGACGAAGGACGGGAAAATAGGCCAAAGGACTTTCTTTGTGGTTTAGGGACGTCCTCCCGCTATAAAGGGCGTCCTCTTGTGTATAAAGACGTCCTTTCTATTATTTTCTTGTCCTCCAATAATCACAAACAAACACTAAATTAGAAGTAATTTTATTATAAATTAATGGTTTTTAAAAAAATATAATTCATTTTTTTTTCATTTTATATTACTGCTCTTTAAAAAATTAATTTGTATTTGATTATTTTTTATATAATCATTCATTTATTACAAAATAACTTGTAGTATAGCGTTTGTCGGGGCAAATTTTTCCCACCCCCACTCCGTCTAAATATAGAATTTATTTACTATATTTTATAATTATATAATTATAATTATAGTAAATGGGCGTTTTGGATAATATTAGGTCTAGTTCCCGAATTCAAGAAATGCCGAAAAATCACCTAGAGTTAGTGGAAACCGAGTGAGACGGAGCATTGAAAAGAAGGCTCTGAAGGCCGCACTCAAACAGTCTGTTTGTGCACCGTTTCACCCACTTTCCAAGTCCTCCCTTGGCGCGGATCCCCCCTGACCCCCCCCCCCCGCAAGCGGGGGGAACCACATCCGCGTCCACACAGTACGGACAAGGAAAGTGGGCGACATGGGGACGCACAAACAGTGGCTGAAAAGTGGATTCCTTCAAAAAATACTCGCGGCAAATATTTTATTTTGGTAAAGGTGGTGGTGGTCAATGTAGGTCCCTTTTAAATGCAAAAGAATGTGCCAATAATTGATATTGATTAACATTAACTTATTTATTAATATCTTTAAATGACGTGGTATATACTCACCATTTTACACAATCATATATTTAAATAATCTCTGTTCCCAGGAGGTGAGTGGGGGAGGAGGGTTGGCTTTATAAACCTCCTATTTCTCGCAATTGAAGAAATTGATAAAATCAATTTCACTAAAATTTAATTCAACTTTTTCAATTGTATTAATTTTTAATAAACAAAAAATGAAATATTATTAAATAATCTCATTTGCTTTGATGAACTATAGTGTTTGATGGGAAACAATTATCACCAACTGATGTCACACTTAATGGTATAGTAACATTTCTTAAACTATCGCACCAACGGAAACATTGACTCCCAATTGATCTCACACTTGATGGTATATTAACATAACTCAAATTACTGCATTCATAAAAACAACTACCATTGATTGATGTCACGCTTGATGGTATTGTAACACTGCTCAAACTGCCGCATTTATTGAAACAACTACCACCAATTGATGTTACGCTTGATGGGATTGTAATACCAGCCAGACTTTTGCATCCACAGAAACAACCATCAGCAATTGATCTAACACTTGATGGTATTGTAACACTACTCAAACTACTGCATCCATTGAAACTAAAACAACCAATTGATCTAACACTAGATGGTATCGTAATGC
>NW_004440238.1:4830-6494 GCF_000330505.1 Entamoeba invadens IP1
AATGCTTATAAGACTAATGCATTCACTGAAACATTTTTCACTAATTAATGTTACACTTGATGATATTGTAACACTGGTTAGACTAATGCATTCATTGAAACACCAATCACCAATTGATCTTACACTCGATGGTATGTTGACACTGCTCAAACTACCGCACCAACGGAAACATTTTTCACCAATAGATCTTACAATTGGTGGAATATTATTACCAAATTTTTTTCTATCATTTTGAGTGTAAGTGACATTTTTAAACTCGATGTTTCGACTATTGTTTCTGTCAACAGTTTCAAAGTCAACATTGAACCACACAATGATTCGAAAGAATTCTTTCTTTAAAACAACTTCATTTTCACTATCTTCATTTTCTCTTCTTTTGATCATAAATCCATTGCCAAAGTTCTCATCTTCTTCATCCCACAAGTGAAGTGTCTCGATGTTTGGGAAGTATCCAAGTGTTTTGGAATTCAATGATGTTGGGTTGAAGTGAAACTTTTCCATATTGCCACCAAACTTCTTACATACCAACTTCAAGTTAACAAAGTCTTTAATGTTGTCGAAGTACTTCGAGACTATCATAATATGATAACCAGAAAGTCCACGCATTTTGATATTCACAGTTTTTCGTTGTTCAAATATATTTAAATTTTTCTTTGCAAACAATTTTAACACTTGAAAACACTTCCTGTTAAAAGTGTATTCAAATACTCATTTAATATTTCGGGAATTGACCACTTATTATTTTTATAATTTATATATAGTAAAATGAACCATATTAATAAATTATCAAAATAATCAATTATTTACCAAGTGCAAAAAAAATAAAACGAAATAAACATAGCTTTTACATATTAAAATGATTTGTCGTCAATTCACAATGTCTTATTAAACCGTTGTTGTTTTGTTCTATTTTCCAAAATCATTAAACAGACTTTTTAACACCACTTATTTAACTCAACGTGTTTCACCAAAATCAGTCAATTACATTGCAATTTGTAGTAAGAACAGTCAATGAAAAATACCAAATTTTAGAAAATGTAAACTTGAGTTACAAATCAGTTTTCCACTTTTACATGCAATTCTCATATGTGGATTGCATGTAAAAGTGCTTTTGAGTATTTGAAACACGTGCTTTGTTGAAATTTTTCATTTGTTAAATAATCAGAATGGTATCTATTAGTTTTCAAACTAAAAATCAAACTAATTTTAAGAAACTGATTAAAAAATTTGTGGTCAATAAAAAAGCGTTATAGTTTTGTTCGGAAGTTTTTTCGTTTTTAGTGGACTCGCAGAACGAGAATGTAAAAAACGCGGTGTTGCGATATATTTCTGGGGTCTCAGTCAATATGGACGACGTATTCATCACACAAATAACACAAAAGTCGATTAAAGAATTCGAAGAGAAAAAAGGATGAACCAAACACAAATCTTGTTTAACTCCTTGTCGTACTTTAGTATGTTGTTTTGCAAAAAAATCGCGTTCTTTGTGAGAGATATCTTTTACGTTATCATGACATAGTTTGCATTTTTTATACGACTTTAGATAAAAAAAATTAGCCGATGACGTCTATGTGTCAGAAATTGAAGATAACAACGACGAGTTAACGTCGGGTTTCAAAGCGACTATTCTCCGGTTTGATATAACGAGACATTGTTTATATGTG
>NW_004440236.1:0-1953 GCF_000330505.1 Entamoeba invadens IP1
AATGGTTGTATCTCACAAATATCAAAATGCAAAGAAATCAACAATTCAAAGTGTTCAAAGTGTTCATTCTGGTACTCTCCAATCAAATATGGCACGTTGTGTGAGTCACGTGCTGTTTGGTCGGTCATAATTGTTGCATTTTTTGTTTGTTCTTATTGTTTTGATAGTATTATTGTATCACTTGTCGTTGTAACCAAAAACATTTTCAACAAACTCCACACACACAAAATTGTAAAGACAACAACACTCTTTGCAATGAATATATCCAACATTAACTTTGTTTCTTTCCAAAGCGGTGTTTGTGTTTCTTCAACTGTGATAGACTTGAATTCAGACACTGAGCAGATTGAAGTCAACAAAGAGACTAGTCAAGTGTTGTGTGTAGGTAACACAAACAAAAACTCCACTAAAAAACAGTTTACAATTTCATCAAACATCACAAAGTTTACAATTCGTGTTGATCCAGAAGTTGTCACACTCAAATATGACTTTGCATGTGAGTTCTCTGTTTTTGTCACGCCGTTGTGTTCTTGCAACATCGACAACAATATCCAACTTATTTCTAAAAACCTTAAAATAAACAAAGAGAAATACAACGAAATTATATTTGTTGGTGTGACACAACAATCAACGCGAATTGATTACAATGAATTGAGTGTTGAAAAGAAACTTAATGAAGGCTCGTTTGGTGTTGTCTACAAAGGAGAATTCAGAAGAAATGTCGTTGCAATCAAAAAAGTGAAAATGTTTTAGATGATAACAAGTCACTTGATAAGTTTGAGAATGAAGTGTCAATGCTTGACAAGTTCAAGTGTGAGTATATTGTTCATTTTCATGGAGCTGTTTTTATATCAAATAATGTGTGTATGATCACTGAATTTGCACAATATGGAAGTTTACAAGACTTAATGAAACACAAAACAAGTGATGAAGTTGACATGAAGGTTAGAATAAAATTTATGAATGATTCAGCAAGAATATATCATATTTACACAAAAATGAGATATTACATAGAGACATAAAACCAGACAACATTTTAATAATTTCATGTGATACAAATTATAAAGTAAATGCAAAGTTGACTGATTTTGGATCATCAAGAAATGTCAATATGTTGATGACTAACATGATTTTCACAAAGGGAGTTGGTACACCAAAATACATGGCACCCGAAATACTAAACAGAAAAAAGTACACAAAAAGCGCTGACATATATTCCTTTGGTTTATCTGTGTTTGAATGTATAACATGGATAGAAGCATATTTGAAAAAACAATTTAAGTTTGCATGGGATATTGTCGACTTTGTTGTCAATGGAAAACGCCCGAATAAACCGTCCAACTTAAACGATAACACATACACAATAGTAAACGATATGTAATGTCATAATGTTAACGAAAAAAAAATATAATCAATTATATCGTTACAAAACTGGAAAGCATTAACATTTAATTTAAAGTTATTTTTTAATCTGTGTTTATCATTCAAATACAACAAAATATAAATAAAACATGATGTAATACAAAATTGTTTTATCTTTATTGTTATTATTCAATGAAACATAACACTTCATTCTTTTGTTTCCACGCACTTTTTGGAACATTAATTTTATATTATTTATTACATTGTTGGATTTTTAATGATATTTTTAATAAAGTGAGGCGAACAACCCACACCTGGAGAGAAACCCGCACATATTTTACATTTTCTTCTTTGAAAAATTGTTGAATGAAAAAAGGTTCAATCTCAGTTTTTTGGTTAATTAAGAATTTGTATTATAATTTTAATTACATCTGTTTTACATAATAAATCTTTTTCAGAAATTATTCGAGCGATAGTCATGTTTGTTTCTTTTATTTTATTTCTCGTGTTATATTCATTTTCTAATTGATTTTCAAAAACATAAGAATCAGTTACTTTACTTTCACAGTTGTTTGAAAATCGTTTACCATT
>NW_004440236.1:2053-12213 GCF_000330505.1 Entamoeba invadens IP1
CCTCTTTATATTTTGAATTTATTTTATCTCCTTGTTATTTTTCCTTATCCATAAAATCGTCATTATTTTTACTATTTTTAGAAACAAAGAAAATCATTTTTAACACTAAAAAATAAAAACAATCGTTTCGCATTTTTATTATGATTAAAATATTGAGTAAAATGTATTTCATTATTTATATTAAAATACATTTTAGATATAATTGACGAATTCAGTTTAATTTTTTAATAGAGTAATTCGATCAATTGTTAATATCGAGTAAATATGTTGATCATTAAAATTTAGTTGAATTATAACTTGGTATTTTAATTACTTACAGATGATATAATAAACAAATTTAAAAAAAAATAATAAGTAAACGTTACAAGTCTTCATGATATCATGATGTGTCAGTTTGTAAACGATTATTGTTGGAGTGACTTACTTGGAAATACATCGATCTTCAAAAATTTTTAACCTAAAAAATTGTATTGTTTTATTCATTTTAAAGATAAATGTGTTCGTATTAATTAGATAACTGGAGAAATATTGACAAAATCAAACAACTATTGCTCAATAATATATATAAAGCAAAATATAAAGATAAGTATCAATATAGAAATTATAAAACAATACAATAAACTTACATTTTAATCAACTTAGTATTAAATTTTCATAATATTCAAAACATTATAAAAGAAATACAATAATAAAAATGAAACAATTAAAAAGTAATCAAAAAGTTGAAGAAAAAAAATATACAATACAACGCCAATGTGCACAAATCAAAATACAGTAAAACTTTTCAAAAACGGTACTTTTGAAAAGAGGATTCTCTCAAAAGAGGGTATTTTTCAATGAAATAAAAAATAAAGTTTTTTAAAATAGCGGTAATTAATGTTTGATTGGCTAAAAATGTACAAATTTGAAAAAAAACATAATTACCACACCCGCCTACTCTTCAAAGTTTTTACTGTACACTTTAGTTTTTTGAATTATAAAAACTTTTTATCATTAAAAATTGCCAGCTCCGAGTTGTGACTTAAATCTAATTGAGAATTTGCAGTAATATTTGAAATATAAATAATAAATAAATAATACAAGAGTAATGACAACATTTTATAGCGTGTCATGTTGTTTGTAAAAAATACATCAAAAATATTAACAAGTAAGTTAAAAGTTATAGTGAACGGTTGAAATTGTGCACAAGAAAAAATTACAAAAATATTGCAAGACCAATAACCAAAGTACTTTAAATTATTTTTAATTATTATCATATTTTTCACAAAATCGTAACTGAAAAAATGACGCTTTTATGAAACAAGTTTATTACATATTATTTATAAAAATACAATTATTTAATAGATTGTTATTTCGTTATTATTTGTGTTATTAAAATGTTATTTGTAACAATAGGTTTGATGTGTAAAACAGTGCTGCATTTGTCACATTTTTTGTGTTAATAAGAGCAATCACAACTTGTTTATTTTACAAAATAATATTGTTTGTTTGGCCGACCCTGATTAATTCGATTGACTTGATTTAATAGAAATAGTTTAACAAGTCTGTTTTTTATTTGATGATATTGAATTTTTACTATTATTTATAATAACAGTATTATAATTTATAATAGAATTAAAACATTTTTATTTCAAAAACATTTAAAAAACGATGTTTTGCTTGATCTTTTCAGAAACAAGTCACAGTTTAATGGAAAAGTCAGATTAAATAATTATTGAGATGACCACAACCTATTACAATAATAAAATTAATTATAAAATATAACAAAGACCAAATTGTAACGTAAAACATACTGGTCCGGAATATTCAAAGTCAATTGCATCATAAAATAACAAAGAAAAGAAAAACAATCATAAACTTTGAAATGTATTGTAATTTCAATATGTAATTGATCTTTTATAAATTTTTATAAAAGTGTGATAAAAATAACAAAAAAAACAAAATTGCTAGTCAAATAAAATATTTATAAAGCCAAAACAAATGACAAATTGGTCTTGAATTTTGAATACAACGAAATAAATGAATTTAGTTGTATTCAAAATTCAACCAGGTTATTCAAAATCAATAAAATGTCATATTAGATAGATTAGCAGTGTCAAATTATCATTTGGGTCAGATTGAAAATAACTAGTGATATAAAAAATCAATGCTTAGAATTTGTTTAACAACAATTTTATTAAATGACAATTTTACTAACACGTTTCTTTGTTTCCTTGTTAATTATTTTATTAGGCTGTGTTATTTTTTATTTTTTTGTTGTTTGGTCTTTTTAAAGAGACTGTTATACCCGCTTTATTTTTTTAACATTTTTCCTGCACAAGGATATTATTCAAACTAATTAGCAATTAAGAATACATTTAAATAAGATATTATATTGAAGATATAATTTTTATAAATTTTCGGGATGTATGCAAGAATAACTCTAGAAATCTTGAAACAGATATTATCAAGCCGATAAAAATGTTAGTATTTGGTGATGTACTATGAGTATTTAAAAATAAATTCACAATCAAGTACATTTCAACCAACGTAAATGTCATTGTTATTCCATTTATGAATATATATATATATATAAATTGTTATTAATAACAAATTTGTTAAATTGTTGTTGTGATATAGTAAAACTTCCCAAAAGCGAAGGGCGTGGTAATTTTGTTCTTTCAACAGCGGGCATTTTTAGCCAATCAAACATTAATTACCACTTGATAGAGAACTCTATTTATAGTTTCAGTCTAAAAAATGACCGCTTTTTCGAAGTACGGATCTTGGGAAATTTTACTGTATATTTTATTTGTAGTTTGTTGTTGGTCGATATTATTCAAAAATAATATTATTTTTTAACTAGTATGCTGATATATTGTATCAGCATATCCAGTGCAGTGTACGATTGTTTTTTAGTGGTTTTAATTTGAATTTGATATGTAGGTGAAGGAGAACTATTATTCCCACTCTCATCTTTGGGACAACATAGTTTTTTGTTGTTTAAAAACAACAAAACCTCGGTATTTCACAAAGTGGTTAATTAGTATGGTTTTTTGTGTTTTATTAAAATATATATAAAACAAAATAATATTTTACTATATTTAATATATTTATTAACTTTTACAAATTCGTTAATAGTTGATAACTTTATGTATCTTAGTGGTTCGAATTAATTTAAATAAATTTAGTTTGTATGTATTTTTTCGTTTTTACACAATGTTGAAGTAATTACACTTGAAGTTATGAGAACGATTAACATTCAATGTCACAAATATTTTTATTAAAAGTATCCAATAATTATTTAAAAAAACATGTTTTGATAACAATAACTATTTATGTATTTATTAATTTAAATGTTTAATTTAATTTTAATTCTGTTTATAAATAATTTTAATTGTTGTATTATAAGAGTTTATATACATTAATATTATATAACCAACTTGTTATAAATATTGAAAATTTAAACACAACCGTTTATACATAACATTTATAATATAACAACAAAAACCAAAGCAAATTGTTTTAATTTTTAAAACAAGAACGCAATGATAAATGCAAGGAATGCAAAGATCTCAAATGCACTTGCAGAATAAGTGTAGTAAATATCAGTATTGGTTAAACATTTTTCAAGTTCAAAAACTTGGGCTTCTTGAGTGGTATCAGCATCTCCAGTGCAGTCTTCTGTTTTATATGGTGTCATTGTTAATTTGTTATCTTTTATTTCTGCTTTAAAAGAAGAGGTTGTATCGTCCAAATTTTTAACGCATTGTGGATATAATATTTCTTCGGGATGACCATGACTATCACTGATTTTACAGTCACTTAATTCATAATGATAATATTCAACAAAATAATACTCTGGCAAGTTGCTTTGGCTTTTGTAACCATCTAAAGGCTTAGGATTTTTTTTCCCCAATCGCCACATTTTGCTGAAGCATATCCAATAATATTATCACCATCTTCTTCAAATTTATAGTATGCACTGGAACCTCCATAATAACACTGGCCTAATTTTGTTACTGAATAAGATCCATCATCATTGGTATCGACAATGTATTTTGCTGAAGCTAACGTTATTAAAAGAAGAGCGAACATATGTTATTTAAAAGTTAAAACGTGCTTTTATACCATTACATTAATATTTTTATATCGTTTAGCAACAAGAACCTGTTGATGTTTTTAAAACAATGTTAATATTACACAATATTTAATAAGTGTAGAAATTGAAATAACAAAACTACACTCTATTTAATTATTATTTGTTGATAAAAACTATATTATAATGAAATTGTCGTAATATTTCAGTAAAATAAATTACTCGAATTGTAAGAATGTTTTATATTTTTATCGAAATAAAAGTGTGTAATTTTGATTTATTATATGTTTATTTTTTGTAAATAATGAATTTTGATAAAGCAAATAAACCACATACACAAATAAATGTGATAAAAAAACAAAAAAATAAAAAATAGAACAATTCGTGTTATAAATTGTAAAACATTTTATTATTTGTAAGAAATAAATATATTCTCAAAATATATTTATTATATTAGATAAACTACCCACCACATTGATATATTAATTTTTAATACGTTTTGTTTATTTGACCTTCAAATAAGTTTAAAATGAAACAACGAAAACTCTTGCACGATGTAAATATGATTAAATAAAAAGTGCAAAAAATATCATATTGAGATATAAAATAGCAAATTGTAAGTATTTTTTTTAAATATTATAATATGTTGATATTTGTTTTGAAAAAATATATTGTAAATTAATTCCACTTTTAAACGGGACCTACATTGACCACCACCACCACCTCTTAAAATAGATTTATTTTTTCTATTTCGAATCATATTCAAATTAAAATTATAGTAAATAGGTAACTGGGATAATATTAGGTCTGGTTCCCGAATTCAAGAAATGCCGAAAATTCACCTCGAGTCAGTGGAAACCGAGAAAGACGGAGCATTGAAAAGAAGGCTCATAATGACGCACCCAAACAGTCTGTTTGTGCACCGTTTCACCCACTTTCCAAGTCCTCCCTTGGCGCGGATCCCCCTGACCCCCCCGCAAGCGGGGGGGAACCACATCCGCGTCCACACAGTACGGACAAGGAAAGTGGGTGACATGGGGACGCACAAACAGTGGCTGAAAAGTGGACTTCCTTCAAAAAACACTCGCGGCAAATATTTTTTTTGGTAAAGGTGGTGGTGGTCAATGTAGGTCCCCTTTTAAACCGATTTTATTCAAAGTAAATGAAAATTGTTTAATATTAATATTATCTATCTCAAATTATTTCAACAATTATTTTTCAAACCAATGTTTTTTTGTTAATTTTTTATTTGTTGACTGAAAATAAATAAAACTATTAAAAGAAAAAAATAATTAAAAATATTAAATAACCTTAAATTATTACTTATTTTTAGGGGTTGTTAATACCAAAATCACAAGTATACTGTAATTATTTTGCTGTAGGATTATTTTCCAATGGTCTTAATTTGAACTTAATATGTAGTTGCAAAAACAAACTCTAATAGTGTTTTCATAATTCAAATATCTTTCCCATAAATAATATTAATGAAAAACGATAAAAACGACTGAATATACTGACATTAACACATTCAAAACAGAAAAGTAATATTAATAAATTTTTGTTTTTTTTATTACCTATACATATATTGAGACACGAAAATGTAAAATAATATTTCACTTAAAAAATATTTTTGATAAATATTAAGTAAATGAAAACTCTTTTTTTAATAGTTTTAAGTAAAATATAATTGACTAATGGCTGGTTTAAATAAAAATAATAAAAAATAAATAAAAACCATGTGGACAATTTCGTTTTTACGTTAACGTTAATACCTATCAATAATGAATTTTTTCATTGAGATAATATTTATTAATGGCATTTATTGACCAATTAAATACATTTTCCATTATTAAAAATATTAATTTTTCAAATAAAAAAAATGTTTAAAATTAAAACTTTAATTTTAAACAATTCCAAAGGCATAAAAATAAATCGTGTATTATTGTATAATTAACGATAAAACATACAGACATACACTTGTTGTTAAAATTATAATTGCCAGTTTTAAAAATATTAATATTTTAATTTACTTTCAACACCAAAAACTTTATCACTTGGTTACAATTTCCATATATATATGTCTTCAACACTGTCGCACAGATTATATTTTTTATTTCATGTGATCAACTTCATTTTCTTCAACACGAATTACTTTTTTATCGTTGTATTTTTATTTTTTTCTTTAAATTTTGTTTTGAATTGTTTTTGTATCAATCATGGCCTATTTTTTGACCTCTAAGAGTAAATAACCCGTATTTATCTGCATTGCTTATAACTCGTGGAAAGTTTTCATTTGCTTATTCTTCTGAATTATAATCAACGTGTTGAATTTTTGAACTTGAACAATATTTCCAAATATAGCATAATTCCAAGCGTTTCGAATTGACTCAGAAAACACTTTTTCATTCCAACAATAACACGCAAATTTTATGACATCTCCAACTATCTTTTTTGGAATTGTGTATTTGGTATGCTAACATTGTGAGGCAAGTAAAACATCATGATAAGAATTACATAACATCGTTCTGTAATAGTTTTTAAGTGCCATTAATACTAGAATCACACAACTAAAACAGAGCAGATGTTGATTTTGAAAAAAAAACACTTATATTTGATCAATTTAGCACAAAATTATTTTTTCGGGTGGATAATTTTTTATCCCATGATTAGTTCTCCCAATTTTAACAGAACATTCTTTTCAGCACATAATGTATTTTATTTTTTTGACTTACAATAAACTAAAAATATAAAAAAACAAAAACCACAAAACACGTTAAAGTTCATAATCAATTATTTTTTTGGTTTGGCGTTTTTGTTTGCCAAACTTTTTCTTAACTTCTTTTGCCTTTTTGTTAATAGCAAGCAGTTGCATTTTCTTTTTGTTTTATTTTCATTCAACTTTGGAGCACTTTGAAAATAACAATTTGGCGTATTTTAATTATCCGAAGTTTTAGTTTCCATTTCATTTATCAAATTCGATTGGCTTGAATTGTTCGTTATTGTTTGTTTAATACTTGATATTTTTTCCATTTCTTTTTCTCCAATTATTACACAATCTATTTGTGTACTACTTACTATATTTTGAATTTCCTTTGAATTAATACTTTCAAGTGTTTCTCCTTCTGATTCAAAAAAGCATCCAAACAAGTTTTTCGAATGAAGTTTTGCAAAAATAGTATCTAACAACAATTCAATATTACAATTTATAATTTTATCAGTGTAAAACCGATTGACTAACATTTGAATACACTTCGTAGTGGTTTTTGTTTGGTTTTCTTACTTTTTGGATTTGTCATTTCAGTTTGAACTTTTATGTCGGTCTCATTTATAATGTCCAACAAATAATCGATAAATTTTCCAAAAGATGGTTTTGGTGTAAGAATTGTTCGAGAAAGCATGCTGTGAAAGGATTCTGCTATATTGTTGGTGCGCATCATTAAATCATGGTGGCACCAAATCGAAATCATTACATCATTTAACCAAGTGTTTTCGAAATATTCATAAACAATAAAAGAATCTTTATCTTTTATACGTGATTGTAATATATAACATTGATGTTTTAAATCTGTTTCTTTCAAAAAAGGAAGTGTCATAAGTCTTCTTACTTCTTTGGAGATTTGCCCATTACACTTATATTTTTCAGACAAGTGAAAGTTTTGAATTTTCCGCCACAAACATTGTGTAATATGGAAATAACACCCTTTCATTTGACAACTCAAATCTCTAATAGATTTTATAAAACCTGCCTCAAAATCGGAATATATTGTTGAATCGGTTTTATTAAAAATTGGAACACCAAATAATATCAAAGATATTTGATCAATAACAAATAATACTTCTTTGTATACTGTTGCATCTTTTTTATTTAACAAAACATAAAAACAAGAAAATGAAAACAAGTCACTACATACAACATGGAATGTCACCAACTGATAATGGGTTGTTGGGCACCTACTAAAAGTGCCATCTACACAAATAACATTGACGTATGTGGCTTTTTCTAACATTGATTTCGAACCAAAAATAATAATTGTATTGTCTTCGTTTCTATACAATAAAATGTTCTTTACTTTTTCATTTTCAAAATAATTATCAATGGTTACTGTTTTGTATAATTTATTTTTATATGTTCTTGCTAATCTACTGGACACACTCAGTCTTGAATTGGTGTTTATTAAACAAGTTTTTACTATTTCTTTAACTGGTTTATATTTGTTTTTATCATCATAGATTTCTGTTCTGATTTTTTGTATTTCTTTCAATCTCTGAATATATTCCATGTGATTTGTATGACCATTCAAATGTTGTGGCTTTAATCCAACAAGATAATTAACTTCTTCATCAACAACTTCTTTTACAAGTGTAATAGTTACTCCACAATCTTTACAACTATACCGTTTATGTGAAGAGTCTTTTGAATAAAAAAATATAACCTTCAAAACATGGTAAAAGTGTTTTTTTGTTGAATAAACAAATTCAACTTTGTGTTCTTGAGTTGGACTGTCCATTTGTTAGTAATTTTGATTGTTATTTTTAGTTTTTTATTTGTATTATATATCGATTATCTCATGTTATAAACAGAAAACCTTTCTTTTTAACTAATTTTCGAATTTAAAAATATATATCAATGTAAATAATTGTTGATTTGAATGTATAATAATATAAAACGATTTTGATTTTTGTATGTTTTTTTCGATTGTAATAAATATTTGGTATTAATTTTGGATTTTGAACTATTTTAATAACCGATTTACTTAGTATGATCTCGTTTATTTTAAAATAATATATAAATACTTCACGTTTATATTAATATATATTCAAAAGAAAAACACAACACATAATAATTACCTTTTTTCAATGAAAAAACAAAAAATAACAAAAAAATAAATTATAAAATGCCTCATACACATTTTGGCAATCTTAACATAACTAACACGTTACAAAAACCAACTTATATAAAAAACTTATTTTTTAACTTTTATTATAATATGTTTTAGTTTCTATTTAAAATAGTTTGATTATTTTTTTGTTGCTGATGATTAATTATTGAATCTTTTTCTGCCTTTGTGACAACAAAAGTATAGTAAAATAAACTATTTATAAATATATTTTCCATTGATTTGTGCAGCGAAATGTGTTTAAAATGCATTTTTTTTGTTTTTTATTATAAATAACTCGATAAAAATTTCCAAAAAATATATTTACATGTTTGTTGATATTATTGATAAAAATAACCATATTTGTTCAATTATAATATTAAAAAATGGTTTATATGCTTTCAACACTATATAGTAGCTTAAAATAGTTATAAATAAAACAAATAAATGATTGTAATTATTATTTAAACAACATTTTTTATTAAAACTAAAAAATGTGAGAACTCGTCCTGGGATAAATTTCCTAGCATCATTTTTACCTTGTCGTTAATATTTAAATACTCATTTTAATTATCATAAAACACTTAGTTTACCCCCAAAAATAATTTATGATATAGAGCATTTTCTAATATGAATAAAACGTTATGATTTTGAATTCTCAATTCAGTTTCTCAATCTTACTACTATTTTTGAAATAGATACGTTGTCATCCAAGAATTCATATGTTATACATAATTGTTTTTGACAATTGTATATTCGGCTATTTTAAAATATTTGAATTTTGTTGATTTACCAATGAACAACGAAGTATTTTGGAACAATTTAAAAAATAAACACTAACATAGTAATATTTTCTTTGGGTTTACTCCGAAATTTAAAGAGCAACTTGAAAGAGTTTTTAATAACAATAATTGATATAATAAAGCAGTTTCGTCTGCATTTTACAAATTGTTTTTTGTACTATTCCATTTCTTCTTTAAGTTTAATTATAATATATATTATACTATAATTACTCGGGTTGATAGCATTTGACACTCAGTTGAAAATAGAAATATGTTGTAAAAAAACACCAAAATGTTTTTGTAATTATCGATAATTTTTTTATTTTTTAATAACAATCTATCAAAATTAACATGACTGAAAGTGTATAATAAATATTGTTATCACAAAAATAAGGATTTTTAGATTAATATCAAAACGACGTT
>NW_004440236.1:12313-16459 GCF_000330505.1 Entamoeba invadens IP1
GAAATATTTTGGTTTGGTTTATTGTTACCGAAATATCATATTTATATTGTCAAAATGTATTGGGTAATGTTCAAAAACCGTGTGTTAACAATATGTTGTAATGTTATTTGTATTAATTTTCATTTTAACTTTATTAATAATTTGACATGTCTTTACAATCAAATATAACATTTATATTATTTTGAATGATTTGGTTGTCTTGTTTGTTTTTTTCTTTTTTCCATTTTAAAACCAACTGTTCATTTGTTTTTAATTTAATAGATTTCGGTTATATAGTCATTTTGTTTTTGTTATTTATAACACACAATTATAATATAAAACAGATATAATGAAAAACCAATTATATTTTTATTATAAATTATTATAATATAATAAAAATTAATAGTAATCAATAAATATTGCTAATCGAAAAACAGTTTTTGGTATTATTAGAACTATAAGTTAATTATAATAAATTAATAATAAACTTTATCTTGTTTTCAAAAATATTTGTATTCAAAAATACGAAATTTTCACATTTATAAATTAAATAGGTATTAAAAACACTTTTTGGGTTCACAACATCAAATAAAATAATTTCAATCAATTATTCTTAAATATAATTTTTAAAGTATATTTATTAAAAATTTCCTTTTTTAATGTTTATTGTCTAGAGAACCAATATTAGAATCAAATAAATGGATGAACCTGCAACCTAATCGAACTATATCAGAATGAAATTATTCCTTTACATTCTTGTTTTTAATTTTCTAGTCTCAGCAAAGACACTCTCGATCATAGTTGTAGCTGGCCCAAAGACTCAACCTATGTTGAAACTATCAATGCGCGATCTTTCTATAGCTTTAGATCATGTTCCCGAAGAATTATCTGTACGCAACATCTTCTTTATACGAGGGTGTCAGAACTGTTCGTTTAGTGATATGGATGACATTGTTACTGAATTTGCTATGAAATATAGTAAATCGATTAATGTGGAAGAACTTCACTTCAGTCCAACAGAAAAAGATGGCACCAATTTCACAGATTGGGTTGCTGATTTTTACTCGGCTACGGATTTAAGAAATGGAAATCCTCGATGGAAATGGCAGAGATACATGAAGCATATGAAGATCAATTATTATTTTCTTAGTGGGTTATTAAAGGCTTTGAGTGATTCAATGTCGGACTATTTTTTGTTTGCTGAAGACGACCAGACTTACAACGTTAATACCTTTGATGGTGTTGTGGAATTGACAAATCGAAATAAGACTAAAAGATGTTACTCAAAAATATCGTACCAAGGACGTGGTCCTAAAAATAGTAAAAATTTGCTGTACCTTCCGCTTTTGGCGCTTTTGGAACTTTGAGGTCGAGAGAAGAAGCACTTAGCTTTGTCCGGTTACTTAAGTTTGTCAAAAGAAGTGAGTCGGAAGATACTCTTGCAGAGTTCTTTTGTAAAGCATTAATGGGTCACGTCGAAGTAAATAACGTGTCAAGACACTTTGGAAAAGATACGAAGTTACCGTCTTAATACATATTATCGTATCCTAACAACTCGGCCTCGTTTTTATAATGATTAAAAAATATATATTTGTTGTTTTAAAAATAATTAAATATATATAAACTAAAAAACAATAAAATTTAATTCATAACCAAATAATTATATTAACTATATAAACATTTAAAAAAATATCATACAAAAAAATAATGAAAAGTTTATTATGTATGTGTTTATTTTAAAATTAATTATATTATTTTAAAATATACTTTAATTATATAATATAGTAAATGTTATCATATTTATAAGATTAACTTGAAATGACTTAAGTTAAAAATAATAAAAACTTTTATTTAAATTATACCTTTTTATTCAATAAATGTATATTTAGTGTTTTTTGATGTTACTATATTATAATCTTTTTTTGATCAACCTGATCTTTTTGATGATTCTGACTTTTCAACGTCCAAAGTATCAGACTCAATTCATGAAACCTCATTATCTACTCGTCCAAAAACAAACAAAAGAAGTCGGAAGCAAAGAAAGAAAAATACAACAGAAATGTCATGAGAAATATGAAAAGGGAAAAGAAAATCCTAAATTACCATCTTTGACTTATGAAGAATATAAACACGGAGTATTACTTACAGAAACAGTTATTCAACTCGTAAATTGTAGAATGTGCCAAAAGTATTTTAAACAAGAAAATCTTTATGAATTTTTGTTGTTTGTTCAATATTGGCCCGTTGAAAGGTGCGACAAACAAATTTGTAGTTTGCCATTAATAACGAATGGTGTTAAAAAGGTTACTTTATGCATGGCTTATGGGCACAATATAGTAAAAACAGAGGACTTTATTGTTGTGAAAATGAGTATTCAGTTGATAACAATGAAAGCATCATACTCAATGATCCTATATTCAAACAACAATTTCAAAATAAAATCATTCTTTAAACCGTACAACTTTGACGTGTCAGTGCAACTTTGTTAATAATATAATTATTATAATACAATTATATGTATTTATAAAACAAAACAAGAAAACACAAACAAATTTCTTTAAAACTATTACTCTTATTAATATACTATAACTAAATTATAACCAAAGTTGCACACTTTTTTCAATTATATTTTTTGGGTTACACCATTTAACAGTCTCGTGTTTATTGTAATTTTGCAGCGAAAGAGTCTTTGAATTACACGAATCGGCTTGTCTCATTATTTACTTTTTTTATAAAGAGATGTTTAACATCTGCGCCATCCACAATCGATATACAACGCCGTTTTTTTTCGTTTTGAATGACAATTGGAAATCGGAATTTCTCATGCTATTCATAAGAACAAACATGTGAACTTATGATTTAATAATCGAGTTATATTTTATGTTGATTTATAACCCAATTCTACTTTTTGTTGTTGTTATTGTTGAAAAATAGAGTTTTACCTTTGTTGTGAATAAAAAACAAAGAAAAAATAAAGTTACACATCTATTCAGAATGACTTTACAAATTACATTTTTCTTTTTAAAAAAACTGTAATAATGTATATGATTCACATTATTAACTTATGGTAATACAAATGTTTTTTTAAATCGAAGTTTTTTTTAAAAAAATAATATATTAATTCGAAATAATAATATCAAAAAATAACAAGAAAAAGCATCATTTTCTTACATGGAACTCATTCAAAATAAAAAATAAAAGTACTTTTGATTATATAGTACAAATACAGGAAAAACCAGTGACCAAATCATAAACCAGAGACCAGACTAAATTGAGCTGTTTTATTTATGGTATAAAGTTTCCTTGTTGAAGAAAAATCCCCAAATAATCAGGGTTTTGGAGGATGTGTTGGTTTATTTTCAAAAACCAGGGACCAAGTATTAATAAACACACTGTTTTTTTAAATAAAATAAAAAAAATATAAAATATGAAACTCTTAATTAATCATTCAGAGCTATCTTATTTGTTAATGCCCAGCCGAGCCAAAGTAGTGTTTGTTTTTTATATTGATTTATCTCTTATTGTTTAATACGTTAGATAATCATCAATCATTTACTGAGTGTCTAACATTTTAATAATTTATTCATTATTTTCTTTATTGTCATGAACAGCATGAATTACTTTTATGGCTGAACAAAAAGTGACTCATTGAATCAACCGAGTGAATAGAGAAGACTACAACATCTTCTTTGAAATAATGAATGAACGATTTAATTGAATGGTTGTGTTGAAGTTAAACAAGGTTGAACAAAAGAATAATATTTTATAATTTTATAACAATTAATAATAATTAATAATAATAAACTTACTATTCTAGCTCACATTAAGTTATTGTTCATTCATACTTTATACAACATATTCATTTTTTTATCCCGAAAAATAACCGTTTTTAAGACCAAATAATAAGAAAAATACACATTTATTTATATCTTTGCCCGTTTTATTGTATAAAATCCGCTTAATATTTAATAGCTATAATTAGTCTGGTCCCTGGTTTTTCCGGTGGTCCCTGTTAATTCCGCTATCTGTATATTTTTCAACACATTGTGAGTTTTTTTTAAATATTTTTTTTCTTATAAAGGGTTTCTTGAGGATAAGGTGTATCCTCAGGATCAAAGCTATCCTTATTAAAAAATATTTTTCTGAGGATACAAAAATAAAATCCAT
>NW_004440236.1:16559-18239 GCF_000330505.1 Entamoeba invadens IP1
ATATAAATAAACCCGTTAAAACAAAAATGATTTATTTTAAAAATTTGTTTATTTATCAGTCGTTGTTTTATCGATATCCAAAACCTCTCGTTTTGAATTTGTGCAAATACATAAATTGTCATCGCATAAAGTATTAATTATCAGTACGTTATTTGCTATCAATTTTTATTGTTTGAAATATCATGAATTGATTTTTAATAAATTGTATTTTTTGTGAAAAAGATTAAAAATTGTTCGATTAATTTGTTTTGTGATTTTGATAAAAAAAATCGACTTTTTCGATAATTTCAATGTCTGTCAAATGTTTTCATATAAACCAAGGTTAATCTTGTGGTAAATCAGAAAATAGAAGTAGATTATTTTTTTGTAAAAATCAACTGAAAGAATCATCTTTCAAAAATCCATAAATAGCATTTTTAAAGAAAATCATGTGTTTCAAAATATACCTTTTTGATCTTAGGCAAAAAAATCCAAATTGAAAGAAATTATGTTTAAGATATTTACCATCCTCAGAAAAATTGACAATCCTCATGAATCCCTTAATTAACATTAATTTTATGACAACCACTTTTCTTGTATCTGAAATAGTCGATGCAACAAAATTTAACAACCTAACTAAAACGTGGCATTTCGAAGCAATGTATTGATAGCAACAAATTTAAACTTTTAATATCATCGAGTTGCAAAACAAAACGCGATTGTTTATAGGGTTTGTCAATCATTCAATACATACTCCGTAGCTTTTGCATTTTTTACTCACAAAATTTTTGTCTCATTTTTGTTTTTCTGTTTTTTCGAATAATGAGTGCACCTTTAATCAACAAAATACACTTTTCTTTTTGGAAAAATGCTTTTACCAAAATTTTTTTAGAATTGTGCAAAAAATACAGATTTAAAAATAAATCATATACATTTTATATTTAGAACTATTTTTAATTCCCGATCATTTAAGTCTTCATAGTGTATTATTTAAATAAATAAATTGAAAAGTTATCCAAAATGAACAAAATAACACTGCGATTATTGATTGTTTTAACCAACAGACATAAACGCCTTTTTACAAAAAATACAAAATATACATTAAAACTATTACAACTAAAAAACCCGGTTCTTAACAGAAATAATACACTATTGTCTAAAAAATAAAACCAAAACGGCAAAAAATACGACTATAACAGATATTTATGATGTATAGTAACGGGAAATATTATTAGATGAAACTTGAATATATAAAAAACCTCAATCTTAAAAATAATAAAATTATTTGTTAAATCGAAATCTTGACGTTTTCTTTCTTTTCAGTGTATTAATAATAATAATATAAAGTAAAAAAACTTTTCAAAATAATAATTAAATATATAATAAATAATATCTAAAAATAAAAAAGAATATTAATAACACATATATCCAAATAAAATAACTATATTAAAAATTAATAACAACTATTTATAAATAGTTAAATGAATCTACAAAAAATCACATTCAAAAAAAAACTATTAATTTTTATATTTTTTAATCATTAAATATAATTTTAAAAACTTATAGAGAAATATTGATTGATTTAATTAACGAAAATGTTATAAATATAATATTTTTAATTATAATAATTCAATTTGTTATAATATATAAAAAATAAAAAATGTGTTAATTAAAAAAAGATAATAATAAAACTAACTATTC
>NW_004440370.1:0-1950 GCF_000330505.1 Entamoeba invadens IP1
ATGGAGATATAACATGAAAAGTAATGATAATGGTGTCGCAGGAAACTTACTGAAATTGTTGAAAGAGATGGAGGCTTGGTCGAGTGTTTTTGGATAATTATTGTTGTGACCATAGATTAAACATATCAAGCAAAACTGTATTTGAAAGTGGTTATGGGTACATTGTTGACAAATATTTGAGTGAAATACCCAAAGAACAAAATCGAAATTTGTTAATTCAGTATATTACTCATTACGACTTGAAAGGTGTAATGAACAAAGTAAGCCGTCTTAGTGAAACAAGATTTCTTTACACTGTTTTGGTATCAAATTGGGTGTTTGAATATTATGAAGAATTTGTAAATTTTATATTGTTGTCTGGTGTTGAACAAAACATCTCCAAAAACATACCAAACGACACTGAACTTGGTGTGGTGTCTTTTACAAATCCAGTATTTGTAGGTGTTGTATATTTTGTCAATGTGTTAATGACAGAAATGAAAGCTCTGAGTGACTGGTTACAAACTGATGGCCTTTTGTTTTTTATGGCTTTTAAAAGGATAGAATTGTATATCAAACACCTATCTGATATACGAGTTTTAATTAAAAGTGGCGACTTTAAATACTTCAAAAAGTATTTGTATTGTGGAATCATTGATCCAAATGAAAGAGAACGTTTTTCCCAAATTTGTATATCTATACTCGATCGTTTTCTTGAAACTGTCACAGAACGATTTGCCATTCCGAATAGAAAGTTAAAAATGGAAGAGAAAAATCGATTAGTACAGAAGAACGATGGGTTGCTTGTAGTCACCAGTTTTGAACAGTTTCAAACAATCAGACGACGATTTATGAGAGAAGAAGTTGGTGAGGAGTTCTGGCTTCTTTATGATCTTTCTGAATTACCCAACAATGTAGAAATATGTATTGAAAAGTACCCATTTTTAGAGGAGGAAATAAATAAAGTTTTTAGTTATTACAAAGAACACTTTGACATTCAAATTGGTGATGTACTTCATCCTATTCAAACGGATTCAAACAGAATAAGACATGTTGATAACGTTGAAGAATGTGTGGATGACGAACTTACACTTTGTTCGGATGTTTTAAAATTTACAGAAGAAATAACAATGGACCAAATTCGAGTAAAAAAACAACGCATTTTAGAAGTAAAAGTAGCCGAAAAGAAAAGAGAAAACGTTATTAAATCCAATTTGTTTAATGACTGTCCTTTGCCTCTAAACACTTTACATTCTTTGTTGTTATCAATGTCTCAAATGGAACGTGATGATTTACCAGGTCTATGTTTAATTGACACAATACTGACATCGATATTACCAACATCATGTATAGTTGAGAGATCTTTTTCTCAATTGAAAAACATTTTACAAACAAATTTAACAGATTTTGGTATTTCAATCAAAATGACTTCAAAGGATGTGATAAAAACACAAAGGGAAATTAAGTGAAATAAAAACAATTGATTTTTTGAAATTTTTAATTTAATTTTTATAAAAAAGAATACATTTATTTGGAATAAATAAAATTCTTCAAAGAATCAACTATATGTATTTACAAATAAAAGTAATGATGTTTTACATCAAATTTAAAATATTTATTTTTTTGATTGTGAGTTGCTGCATAATTTAAAAATAATTATAATCAAACTGATAAAATAATGTCAAAGTATTTTAGGGTTGTGAAAACAATTTTATTTTTATTCGTTTTTGAAAGTCGTGGTACCGCATATCATTTACAATAGTATATGTTGTCGTTTAAATTAGACAGTTTTTTTTTACTTACAACATTATCGACACTAATGTATGCAAACTAAAACAATTCCTTTTGAATTGGTCTTTTTTCATGTTACACGTTAAATAACGTCACACCAAAAATAGATATCTGCATTATTTTTGTAACATTCTTTATTTAACACCTTAGGCTCAATGTATGTTAGTGTACCAATTATAA
>NW_004440368.1:0-2038 GCF_000330505.1 Entamoeba invadens IP1
TATTTATTTTAGTAGAAGCAGACTTAATAGTTCCAGCTTTAATAGTAAAACAGTTTAAAATATCTTCTTCAGAATAAATATTAGTAAAATTATAGAAATTTTTAATTCTGTATTGTTCTTTATCAGTGTTCATTTTAGGGAAATAAAAAATGAAAAAATAATTGGAACTCTTAATCCAGAATTTTGTGAAAATTCAGATTACTCGTCCCATAACGATTTTAGTTAAAATGTTGTCCCCCCTAAATCTACATAATTTATATACTACTGTAGAGTAATTAAAATAACATTTATTTTTAAACCATATGAAAAATATGAAAAAAAAACAAAAAAAACTTAAAAAATCAAGTGTGATTCACTGTTATAAATTCTCGTAAATTGAGACTTTACGATATGAAAAATTGATTTGTATTGTTCTTATATGTAATTCAAACTTGTGTATATTTCAATTGGTGCGTTGACATTATTAATTTAATGATATGATTTTTGTTTTTTTTTATTTTTTCGAATTTAGGAAATGTAATAAAAATAACAAGGGTGCCATTCTGAGATTTTTGGTATTTTGTTTTAGTTTTGTTATTCATCCGCAATCCTAAGGTTAATATGGTAATCTTTGATTTTTCTCAAAATTTTCCGAACACTAAGGTTTGTGAAAATATGGCAAATGGCTATAGTTTAATTCTAAGTAGTTTATTAAAATAATATTAAACCTCAATCATTCAAAACAAAAACAATGCATTCAATGATTATTACATTTATAATTTCTAATTTATATTTAAAATAATAATTTTTTAAATATAAACCAGAATTGAAAACTAAAAATCTAGATGGTTGTTTTAGAACCTGTGTTTTTGAAAAATGTTGTTCTTTATCTGGATACTTTAAATGATGTTTACTACTTCATGTTTATAAATAAATTATGTTTATCTGTGATTCAGACAATGTACACAAACACTTACAATGCTTCTTTGAATTCTAATGTTGACACGATTCTTAAAATTTTTCCAAACTTACAAACACTCTACTTTTCTGCTGTAACTCGTCTGACACAAAAATCGAGTTAATCTATTCCGTTAATCGAAGTGAATCCAAAAAACACAAACTTTTTTTAGAACGGACTTTGAAGACAAAACGGTTTCCTTTGAAAGTCAGGAAACTCAAAATTAATTCCAATGAAATTTAAGTGCTTGAAAAGTAGTGTAGTCGAAACCGATTCCGGAATCGGCTTTTCTTGAAACATTTGGGAAATATTTTTGATTCCCGAATCAGAAGTTTCAGGAATCAATAAAAAAATATTTGGGGAATTTTATTTTTTTTATCAAATTCCCGAACCGATTCCGGAATCAAAAAATATTCGGGAATATTTTTAACCTCGGTTCGGGAACATCCTGATTCCCAAACTTAAAATTGGTGTGTTCCCGAACCAATAAGTTCCCGAACACACAAGTTCCCGAACTTCATAAAAAAAAATATTCCCAAACTTTTGATTCCGGAACATGACGGTTCCCGAACCGATTCTGGAATCACCAGTATTATATTAAAAATTTATTAATAAGCAAACTAAAAAATAACAACTTTGTTTTAATATTAAAATTGATATATTTGTATAATAATATCTTTGTAAGTGTTTTATCCATTTGTATCACTATTCAACAAGAAATCAATTTTTATATCATATTGGATATAAGTATGTAAGTTTTAATTCCGTGTTAAAATTGTTCATTGCAATAATAATTATTATTTGATTTAATTTATAATCAGTGTTATTACATGTATTTACAGTACAAAAAAACATGTTGTATTATTGTTGTTTATTTTAATGAGAATTTAGTAATTTACAAAGTAACATTTTAATCAAATGCTGTAATATTATTATAACAAGTTGTTTTTAAATAGAGTTTTTTACAATTCTTAATAATTTTCAATGTAGTTGAAATGCATTATTTTATTTTTATTGTAGATAACTTTAAAAACACAACTTTACTTGATAAAATCATCATAAAATAATCATCATTTGTATATATTTACAGATAGACAAAAA
>NW_004440368.1:2138-4216 GCF_000330505.1 Entamoeba invadens IP1
GTTTTTTATCCAACTGTATCAACAAAAGTTTTCAATAACAATGTTGATATTGGTGTTATTAAACATTTAAATTATGTCCGTTTTGTGATTATTATAATTAAAACAAATTGTTATAAAATTTCACAAATTATATTCAATGATCAAGAATTTGTTTATAATAAACTTCTTCTATTTAACAGAAAAACAAATCGAGAATTATATTTATTGTAATACATCTGTTTTTAAATTAATACGTTTAAAATTGTGTTTGTATATTGAAATCTTTGTTGTTTAAACAGTTTAAAATAATATAATCAAGAGCCAAAAAAATAAAAAATTCAACTGTAAAAGTCCAACAATTAAATAAATATAGAATGAACATTTAATTATATACAATTATTTTCAATATATAACAGGTTAAACAAAAATATAATATGTAATTTAAATATTTATTTTGTTATTTAAATCTAACTCAACACTTTTTAATAAAATATAAATATTTGGAATTTTTGCACAATAAAGTAGAAGATGCACTTTTTTAATTTGAAAAAATTATATATTTTGTATATTTAAAACGAAACAAGTATAAAATGATTGTCAATTGATTATTTAAAGTATTATATTTCAATGACTTCACATAGTCAATAATGTTTATAAATAAATACAAATTAATGAATTTTAATTTATAATAATATTTAAATTACTTATTATATTCCCAAATAAATATCTTATTCAATTATCATGTTAACTTACACGTAAGTAACTGTTTTGTGTTTACAAACAAAAAAGATTATTTCAACTTATATTAAACAAGTATAAGCTTATTTTTGTCGGATTGTTGATATTAAGCAGTTATCCTCCATTGAATTATTATTACAATGTATTTATTTAAACGGTTGTTGTTTTCATTTTTTTGGTTTAAAGTGTGAGCTAATTTTTTGGGAGTCGGATTAATTTCGCCTTCTTATTTTTCGCCTTTTTATTTTTTGCCTCATTTTCTTCAATAAAAATTCAACAAAATGTAAAAACATTTGAAATATAAAAATATAGAAAAATAAAATTTACAAAAAAATAAAAAACTATATATATTAATATCTTTTAACAATTAATACAATAAATACACAAAACTTATTTATTTTTTGTATTTTTTCATTGCACGTTTTATTTTTTTCGCTTTTTCATAATCACTTACTCTTTTTTTCTTTGGTTTTTTTTCGTTGTTAATTTTTTCTTTTTCTTTTTTGGATATTTCTTTTTGTTTTTTATTAACCATTGATCTTTTACTGTTTATAATTAGTTGAGCATTTTCATTTTCTTCCATTTCCATATCAACATTTTGGTTTTCTTTATCGACTTCAATTTTCTCCTCAAATAAAACACAATTGGTTTCATCTGAATAAACACTTTCATTATTATCTGTTTCATTTAAATACCCCAAAATTTGCATGTTTGTTATCAAATCATTTTCTTGTTCAACTTCAATTTTTGCACATTCAGAGTCCAAACCAAAGTATATTTGCATTTTCTTTTTTGAAAGTAATTTTGTACATTTTTCTAAAAAAATAATAACATCAATTTTGTTTTCTCCAAACAACTCTTTTTGAAGTTCTGATAAAGTAACGTTTTTTTCTATCGTTTGTAATTTTTGTCGAGTCTTTTCCAATTCTTTTTCAAACAAATAAAAATGCAAATCTATAGATTTTTGGAATGAAAACAATTTATCTAAAAATTTGTGTATTGGGGGATGTGGGATACAAACAAATCTGTTTAGAGAAGAATGAAAGCTCTCTGCCCGATTGTTGGTTCTTTCTGAAAGACCAAATACTGACCAATATTTCATTTTGAATACTCCATATATATAATTTGCTTCAAAGTAATTTAATATTTGTTTCACATCATCATCATGCATTACATAATCTTTTATTTTGTTGAATGCGTTTTTAATCATATTAACTGGAAGATAAGCAAGCGCCATCAACATTTTAACTATTGTTTTAAATATGTCGCCATTTTTAAAGCGATTTGAAAGTCCGAGTGTTATTACTCTTCGATAAATAGATTGACACAAATGGAAATGACACACTTCACTATCACTTCGT
>NW_004440368.1:4316-6304 GCF_000330505.1 Entamoeba invadens IP1
CACTTTTCAAATTTAAAACACATTTTTTATCGAAATATGCAGTAGAATCGTGGTCATGTGGTAATCCTTTAAATTTCCCAATATCCTCATATCCAATAGGATTTCCAGAATTATCGAAAAGCAGTTTAATTCTTTTTTTGCATTTTTCATAATCACATTTAAAGATGATTCTTTCTTTATCTACTGATCTATACTTATATCCATCTACGTATGGTTGTTTTTCCCTTTGTTTGAGTCAATCATTTCAAAATTTGGTGGAACAACTGGGGTTTTGATATCCATTGATTTTTATGTTTATCTTTTAATTGATAAATAATATTGATCTACTTTAATATAAACTATGTTATAAGTTTTGAACCTAATGTGTTACATAAAAATTATATTAAAAAAATATTAAAACTTGTTATTATTTATAATGTATGATTAATACACATGTTTAATAATATTATTTGTTTAATTTAACATTTATATATCAAAAAATTAATTTGTGTTAAATATAAATTATTTTTCTATATTTTTATATTTCAATACATTTTACATTTTGTTGAATTTTTATTGAAAAAAATAAGGCGAAAAATAAAAAGGCGAAAAATCATTCTCCCGTTGCATCTTCGATTACGCTTCGTGTCGTATCTCTTACTTTAATAATTTCATAAGTATCTATTTGTTTTAATGGGTCCGTCTTTGTAGTTTGATTTGTTTTGTCTGAAGATAACAAATTTTTTAAAAATGTTTTTAATGACTTTGGTTTTGATTGAGAAGTATTATCTGTACTCATTTATATTAAGATAAAAATAAAAATATATTATTTATACATGACTAAATATATTATTAATAAAGTAATATAACAGTATTATTATAAAAACTATAAAAATAACATACTCAATAGATGTCTTCAGATAAGATGTAAAAAAAATATTACTTTGTTTTTACAGTTTATGGAAATCTCAGAACTACAGTTCGTACGGACCGTAAATATCTATTAAATTAACATCAATGTAATTTCATTAACGTAAAATATTTTTTCATCTTTTCCTTTACAATAACCACGATCCATAAAGGGTTGAAATTTTTGATAATTATCTTTATTATTTAAACACATCGATATTTCATAACCTTTTTGAAAAACATTAAAACTAACATAATATTTAATTATCACATCTTTTATATTATTATTTCTAATGAACTTATTAAAGTATTCTTTAAATTTATTAATTCTTGTTTTAAATTTAGTAGAAACACACTCTAAGTTAGCTACAACTTTATTATCTTCTTCATTATAATCAACATAATCATCTATATCTTCACTTGATTCATCATCAGAATAATCACGATTTTCTATAATATCTTCATCAGCCTTCGGCATGAGTTTCTCGTCACTAGATTCACTTACATGTTCACTTTCAAGTTCACTAATATTTTCAGAATCATCTATAAATTCATTGATATCTTCATCTGTATTTAAATTATATAATAATTTTAAAGGACAAAGCTCGATATACTTTCTAAACGCTTCATTCATATACTGTTCAGTCATTTTAAGGAAGATAAAAAATTACATTAATATAAATTTACTATATATAAATTTACACCGAACGGACCAAAGGTCCTTAAGTAGACTGTGTCTCCGAAGAATCGTACGGTTCTTGAGAACCTGAAGATCTGAAAGATCCGAAACGAATGTGAGATTCTAGAGACATCAAAGATGTCGATATTTTTGGAAAATTTGAAAACGCGTACCTCGCGATTTAGTTAAAGTATTATAAAATATAGATAAAATGAGGTCCCCCCTAAATCTACAGAATTTATATACTACTACATTGAAAATATTTTTTTAGTGAAAATGTTGCTTAATTTGTAAAAATAGTTCGAAACCTAATATTAAACAATAATGTGTATAATAAATTATAGTTTATTGTTATTTTAACTGTTTATTAATTATTTTGTTAAAATTGTGTAAAAACACACTATTAATTATATAAAAAATA
>NW_004440366.1:0-1004 GCF_000330505.1 Entamoeba invadens IP1
AACAATTTAAAATACGTTTCTAATTTTTTGATAAAAATTATGTTTTATTGTATGTTTTGTTTGAAATGCATTTTAGTTTTTAGGTACACACGTTGACTTTTTCTTGTTAATCAAAATAAAGAAGCAAATACATATTTATTGTAATAACTTTTATTTTTTTATATGAAATATAAAGTATAAATAAATCGAAGTTTTTTATTTTTTGTGAAAAAAATAATTATCTTCTTGTTTCTAACAGTAAGTATTTTACCTATTAAACGGGTTAAAATATTCAGTTGAAAAACCGCGATCCTCTAATAATATTATTTTATTTAATTAATAATTTTTTTAAAACATCTGTAATAAAACCAAATGTATTGAATATAAGTTGTAATCAAATCATTATATAAACAATTTCGAAACAAATTTAAATTTTAACGACAATTAAATAAATTTTACTATTCATTATTTTTAAATAAGTTGTAAAATTAATATAAAATAAACTTTAACAATTTCAAATTTCCAAAAACAAGTTTTGATTTTGATAAAACAATTTTTAAAATTTTAAATGTTGATATCAGTACATGTTTGTAATATGGTATATTATTGACTATTCCAATTAAAACAAATAATTAAAAAACAAAGTACCACTTTTTACATTGGAAGAATCCACCTCTTTCAAAATACTACAGAACAGGCTACAAAAGACATAATAACAGACTTTTCAATATCACATTAGAAAAAAAACGCAGAAGACAAATAGTAAATCGGTTAAGATAACATACACAGATCAAACTACATTAATCTAAGCCAATAAAAAGGAATAAAGCAAATTTATCCAACAATTATTTAAGAAATATATAAAGAAACGAGACTTTGCTCTACAACGATCATAAATGCTGTTCTAAAAAATCAATAAAACTGTCTGGTGTCATTCCCTCATTTCTTCTTAATATGGACGAATCTGGATTTGTTTCTTTTGTTGACACAAAATATCAGACAGTGTATTGCGACCAAACGAAATC
>NW_004440234.1:0-1152 GCF_000330505.1 Entamoeba invadens IP1
GACGTTCATGAAGCTACATAGTATTCAATTTTTTGATGTAAAAAATGTCTCAAGCGTCTTTACATTCATTTACCGACTTTATTATTTGTCAAACTCATCTTTATACTAATGGACTCCGATATAATTGTCCCAAATAGCACTGACGCAAAGTTATACTCGCCAATTTCTTTGCATCTCAAAATGACATCAAAAAAGAACTGAAAAACCGCCGTCTTATTATTTGCGACTTCTACTATTTTCCCTATGACTTGGGAGACCTTAGTGATCTCCGCAGAATATTTTTTAACACTTGCGTTATTCTCCATAAAGTCACTTGGACGGAGATCTCTTAAAATCCATAAATCAAACAAAAAAAGTTGTTCGGCAAACACTTGAGGGTCAACTTCCAATATAGTCTTTTCAATTCCATTTTCAATTTGGACGATCTCCGTTATTAATTGTTCGACTCGCATTTTTTCGTGAAAGTTTCTTTTCAAATCTTCAATTTTAAGAAACCCTACTGGTGAAATTACCCTCACACCTTTTTTGGGCTCGGAAAGGGGCATTTTCATGACAATGTTCTCGACGGTGATTTTAAGTGTGTTATTTGTGTCTTCTTTTGGTTTGTGAAAATCTGGTTGTGTGCCCAAAATAGCACTCTGCTTTGTGTAACAAATGTCTGTTGTTTCACGAAGAGACAAAAATGATTTTGGAAGGTTGGAGATATCAGAATCGCTGTTTGCACGCGTCCGATGTGATTTCCGTGGAACAACATTTTGGGTTGGCTTTTTGGATGACGTTTTGACACCAACCAACAAATTTGGCGTCATTTCCTGAAGTGCAAAATGTGAGAGTGTTTCACATTTTGCAATTGAATTTTGTGACATCACTTTTCGATAGTAAAAAAGGTACATTTCACAGATTTCACACACTTTTTTGCACTCATAAATGCTCCGAGACTTGTTGATTTCCAAACACTTTTCTTCAATTTGTAATAAGAAATGTTCGTCGGACCATATTGACCTGAAGCTCACCAAAAGTGGTGCAACGGTGTTGTTTGCCAAAAATTGGTTGAAAAGAGATTGAAAAGCTATAAGTGGTGTAACAGAAACCATCACAAATTTTTCAGTGAAATAGGGTAACAAATTTCCTTCGTATTGAAACAAATTGATT
>NW_004440364.1:0-1364 GCF_000330505.1 Entamoeba invadens IP1
ATTTTTAACGCTTTATCAATATTTTTTTCAACGAAAGAACTCATTGTACATTTTGACACAATATTATCAGAATTAATGTCACAATGAAATTTATAATCTAGTATTTCATATAAAGTTAAATAAAAAACCGTGTTTGACGTATGTAAGCAACAGAAGAAATAATTCTTTGCAATTAAGTGTTGAATTTTTATGAAATGCCAAAAATGTCAAATCTCTTTTTTGAACAACATATTGATAATTCACCACATTCCACTTTCCGTTGCTTGTTACCAGATTAAATATTTCATCAAATTCTTTATAACTGAATCCAGTTAAACACTCAACACTAGTGTTTTTTCTTTTTTCGAGAATTTTTATTGGATAATCCATTTGCTCAATTTTGTTTGTTGGTGTGTTCGGGTATTTTGTCAATGGTGTAATTGGTGCATCATAATCATAATAAGTTCTTTGTAATTCTCGTGGTGTATTTGGCAAAATTGTATCGTTCAATAAAACTCTTTGCATTTGATTTAGCCTCTCTGTTAAAGATAATTGTCTTTGAAAAGTATTGAATGTATTTATGAAAAGTTGATTTTGTTGTACTACTTGTTGTGGTAATTGTGTTGAAAGTTGTATTAATTGTGTCGGTTGTTGTGTCAATTGGATGGTCATGTTTCTTCGTCTCCTGCTTTGTGGTCTCGTGGTTTGTTGTGCTGTTGCTTGCATCGTTGGATTATTATTTCTAATTGCGTTAAATGTATGTAAAAATCTAAGTGCTCTGGGCATAATCCAAAATATGGTTATTTTTTATTTTAAACCCTATCTTAATATTTGATGAATTTTAAAGTGATGACTATTTTTTCCTTTTTTTACCATGTTAAGTGTTGTTTTTGTGTGTAAAGTTACTTTAATAGTTATGATAATTATAAATATTATAATGTATGGTTATTTTTCTGAAAGTGAAATAGTTTTCAAAAAGTTGAAAATAATTAAAAGAAATAGTAAATGATATTGAGGTATGTAATTATTTGGCAAAATTTCAGGTTTGTAATATTTTGGCAAAGACTTATAACTGTATATTTTGATTAAATCATTTTAACTACAAATTATTAATATAATAATTCATAATATAACAACTTATTATTAAAAAGATATCATTTAATTATAATAACAAGCTATACAATACTAATATCAAAAATTATTAACATTAATACAATTTTTTCGTTTTTTTTTCTCTTTTTGTTTTAAATATTTTTTTTAAAGCACCAATATGAAATATAATTAAAATAACTACAAAACATAATACATTTATTATTCGAAGAGTCAATCGGACTTAACTTGAAATGTAATAATCGTATATGTGTGATGAAGTGACTTGATAAAGG
>NW_004440364.1:1464-4175 GCF_000330505.1 Entamoeba invadens IP1
AAAAGAAAATCTTTGTGGTAAATTTTCAAATTTGAATTTATTTTTGGTCATTTTAAATGTTTTAATGGAGTTTTATGTTTAAGTTGTCGTTTTATAATTTTTATTTTCCAATTTGTTCTTTTAAATTATTAAATAATTACATACTTTATTATTATTTATTTTTTTAGTATTATTTTGGCTGGAATTTTATACATTTTATTGTGGTGTTTTGTGATGATTTTGATTTTTTAATTTAAAAATATACTATATTATACCGTTACATTTGAGGATTTTTAGCTAAAAAAACAGAAACTCTGATAATAACAACAATACATTTTTGTATTTTTGTGTTTTTTTAATTTAAAAAATTTTCATCAGACAGTTTTCTATGATAAAAACAAGGTCCGAATTATTTAAGAAATTTAAGCTGAAACCTATGTAAGTTGAACAAAAAAATAGTATTTTTTCATATTGTTGAGAAAGTCTCTGAGTAAGTAAAAGTACTTTTATAAAATAAAAAAGACGAAAAAACACGAAAGGTATAAAAATAACACTGGGTCCGATTTTGAAATAAGGTTTATATTAATTAAATCGAGTGTTATTTTTAAACATTTCAATTGAACAACAATTTGTCTTTAAATCACATTGATTTTATGAAAAGTTATGTTGATATATTTATCAAAAAAAGGTAATGATCGTTTTTTTTGTTTTTTATCTTATGTAAAAGCAAAAAAATATTCAACAAAACATTTAGAAAAACAATCTTTCATGGAATATTTTAGAAATTTGATGCTTTCTGACTAACGCTTTTTTATTAATAATATTTTTATAATTTAAATAAATTTAATTATTAACCTTAGGAAGTCACTCGTTTTTGTTGAATTTTTTTTGCTGGAAAGGGAAAACTGGATATTTTCTATCCAGATCTTTTTGTAAACAAAAAAAACAAAATGTATAACAATAAATTCAAGCATTCATTTTGAACCATTCACCACATCAAACGCGATTGCAATCACTACATGATTTGCGTTGCGAATGTCGCAACAAGTAGTTGTTTTTTGTTTGCAGTCGTGACAATATTCAGATTTTTCCTCTAATTGTTTTGATGTACTTGTTTTCTAGACGTTCCATGGTAATGTCAAAACCCATATATTTTATTAATTATGTTTGCTCTGTTTGGGAAAGTCTTGTTTGTATCAAAATGTTTAAAATGTAAAACGATGGTAATTGAAAACAAAGGATATGTATAAAAGTCATCCAAATTTGTTGATCTCATCCTGGTAATTTTCTACATAACCTTTGTCCTTTGAAACATTGTCACTATCAAAACCATCTGACTCCTCGGTTTCTTATTTTTCCATTTTGTTTTTTGTTTTTTTTTTGTTTTTTATTCATAAAAAAAGTGATTTAATTATAAATATCCAATCTTGATATAAAATATCGAGATTTCTCTTCCTAAGGTTAAAGAAAATAATCATAACTTTTAGTAGATGTGTATTTTTGTTTGTTAATTATTATTTTTGGGTGGTCTTAAAATTTTAAATATTTTTTGTCTACAAATTTTCAACCTAATTAGTAAATATGTATAAAATTATATAATACAAAATATATCAATAAACTGTCATAAATATATTGATTGGTCATTTTCTTGTTATTTCTTTTGTTTATTAAACCAATGGATCACAGATTAATAAAAACACACAAAAATAAGTATTATTTATTTAAAAAATATTTTTAAAAATTTATTCAAAATCAGATTATTTTATTTAAAAAAATGTTTTTTTTATTAATTAACTAAAAATAACAATGCTTTATATGTATATTGAATAACTCTTATTGTTTGTAACACACACACTTTCTTTGCAATGGTGCCAAAATGGAAATACAATTGAATGCTATTCAACAACTACAGAAGAATGCTACGCCACAGACACAATCAGGCGTTTTTTAAAATTTACTCATTGAGTGCCGCTGCCCAAAACTGCGTCCATATAAATTTTAGTGTATTTTTCTTCTTCTTTTACCATATTTTTTGAAAAACAGCCTCAATTTTAAGAAGAAAAAATTAATTATTTGGATTACCATTTTTCATTTCTGTGTAGATTATTAGGTTGGTTTTATAGTGTTTTTCTGAATTTTAAGATGAATTGATTACCACCTCCAAATATCAAATTAGGGAAAAAGTTAACAAATGGTCTTAAAAAATCCAAATAAAACGGGTTGAGCACATTTTGAAAACTTCAACGGAGCAAAAGGTACACAAGTTAACAAAATGAATACAAATATAGCTTTCGTACAAATCTATAAATAATAAAATAGATAATTTATCTTTTAAAACAGCAAACAAAATGGCGTGTTTAGTACCAATTACTCAAACAAACAATATAAACAACACAAAAAATAAACAAGATACCATAAAACATAAATCGTGTTCGATGCAATACTTCCAAAAAAAACATTAAAACATAGAAATAGTTGCCAACTCAAACAATAACAAGAAAAACAATGGTAAAATATTTAACAAACAGGGAAATCTCTCTGAAACATGATAAATAAACGAATCAACAACCAAACACACTTAAACTATTACCATACAATTTTAAACACTATACAACAACTATAAAAATATTATAAAACAACTATATCAAAACCATCGTGAGTAAAACAAAAAACTATATAATAACTATAATAATATTACAAAAATAAACCATTGACAAAAACAATAATAAGAT
>NW_004440364.1:4275-8599 GCF_000330505.1 Entamoeba invadens IP1
AAATAATTAATTAATTATAAAAAAATTACTAAAAGTTGGGCACTAATTAATTGTAATACATCAAACATAATAACAATACATCAATTTATAATTAGAAGATGCATGACAAGATGGAAAACAAGAAAGAAGGGGTACTACTTGTTAATCCAATTTCGAATTGAAACAAAAATATGAACCAAGAATCTATTTTTAGATTATTCGAAAACATGCTTAGTTAACAAAATACAAATTTGAATAATTTATAACGAAGCTTATTATTTTTCTCGCTTACCTTCTCGCTTATAACAATAATGCTTCTTTTCTCCGCTTTCTCCGCTTTCTTTTCTCTCTTCTTGCTACTCTATATGTTTTTTAAGTTCTGATTATAAAATATAAATTGAAGTTATCGATTTGTTTCGATTTTGTAAAGAAACCCTGGTTCTTTATTAAAAATAGAACATTACCTTTTTTCGTGTCATCGGTAAGATCCATCACTAAATATGAAATTGTTTTCTTAAATCTTTTCTTTGTGGAATTATTAGAGTCTACCAATAGACTCTAACTTAGACTCTAACTTGGAGTCTATCTTAAATAGACTTGAGGCATCTAGTCATAATCAAACCATTAAAATATAATAAAAATACAATATTTTATAAATCACAAGACTCTTGTATTTAAACCAGATTTTAATATAAAAAACTATAATAATAAAATAATTTAATAATCCTCGTTTTTTGTGTTTCACTTCATTTCAAAGTTTTTTAAAGCACTTAATTGATCAACGTAAAGCTGTTTATTGTTCGGACATTCTCCAGATTTCTGCAACTCTCAATTCACCGTCTCTGACTGATTGTTGCGTCTTTTTCAAATCGGCTTGTGTATTACCTATTTGAGGTAGCTTCCTTCTGTTCGAATTCTACAAGCTTTCTCTTAGCCTCTTCAACCTCTCTGGTGTATTGTTTGGTTTTCTTCTCGACCTTAAGCAGCGGCGTTTTGTGTTTCTTCCTTTTCTGGTTTGATTACTTCCAATTCTGTTTCATATTTCGCTTTCGATTTAGCGATTAAAGCTCCAGTCGCACCAGTGTCCGCCAATTTATATTTCAAATAGATAACTTTCAATTGAAGTCTTTAAATTTGGTTTGTTGTTTCACTGCTCTCTCCTTTTCAAGTTCCATCTGTAAATCAGCTTTTTGAGCAATCAACGAGTTGATAGATTTCTCAGCTTGTTCCTTATATTCACCAAATTCGTTTTATTTCTCCATCACTTCTCTAAGCTACTCAGCGTATTTCTTTTTTGGTTTTAGTCTGTTTAGCATTAGTTCTTTCAAAATCAAGTTGCTCATTCAACGCAGTCAATTGCTTCTCATAAGTGTTCTTCAATTGTTTATAAGTCTTCGCAGCTTGTTCAAGGGCTTCCAATTCCGTATTCATCTCAGACATATCGTCTTCAAGTTTGTCGCATTCGTCTTGTTTCTAGTCAAGTTCCGTCTTTGTTATCATCAACTCTTCAGAAGCGGCCTTATAGTCTTTCATAGTCTCGACCTTCTTTTGTTCGGCCATTTGAACGTTCTTCTTAAAGGTTTAAGCTCTGGGTGTTTACCCTCATTTACACGATGAGGGTAAACAATTCACGAAGACATTTAGAAGTCGTCCAGACAACGTTGTTCTATTTAATAAGTCAAAGGGCTTATCAACAAGTCTTTAACGCGTTGCCGCAAATGCCTGATGACAAGCGTCTCCTAAATAGAAGAGAAAAACACATGACTTTAAGACTGTTTTTCTTCACAGTCAAATTTTTCATATATATGTCCTTTGCACGTTTGTATGTCTTAGCAGCCAGTCAATACCTTCCAACACAGTCTTCATTCCAGACATATCGTCTTCGAAGCCGACGCATTTGTCTTGTTTCTCGTCGAGTTAAGAGCCCTAAAGAGTTGGCCACATTCACTCTGGAGTCTCTTTCTTTTCAACCGAAAGGAGGTCTTTATCATTCGCCAAATTTTTCGACTTCTCTTCGATTTCGTTATATTTTATTCTTATTTTTTGCTACTTTTTAACAATTTCAAGTTTTTCACTTGCTTACTCAATTAATTGTTTTCTTTTTATCCCCAAACCAGTCGGCTCGTCAAATATAGATTCGGTACATTTTATAGTATTTTAACTATATTAATATCATTTCATTGTTTAAAACTAAAATTAAAAGTAATTTTATTTAAACTTTTGCTAAATACAAACTGCTTTAAATATGCTATATTTTTTAAATTGGTATCTAACAATATTAGTCCACATCCAATCACTTAAATTATATATATAATATTAAATTACTTAATTATTAAAATTATATTTGAAATTATTGTCATTTATACTTATTTATTCATGAATGTAATAATTTAATAAGGTGTATTAATATACAATATTTTTAAATTTGTATTATAATAATTATTAATATAATTAATCAAAATTCCCATAATCAAAATATTTAGATATTCATTTTATTTATTTAAGTTATTAAACCTTTTTAATGGAGGGACTTTTGGAAAAATAGGACTTTAGTTTAAATCCTTGATCATTGATCCCTCCCAACTTTGCTCATTCGTGGAGATGGGCAGGGGGGTTTTATTCATTTTTATACCCACCTTAATAATAGTTATTCCTAAAAATAGCAACTCAGTTGTAGTTATTAAAAAACTTCAAGCTTACTTTCTGAGATAGTTATTTTGAAAATATAATTAAATTGTATTATTCAATTATTTTGTTTAAAATTAAATAATGAACAAATTTTTTCCAAAATTAACATATAAATTAACAATATTTTTTTAACAAATTTTATATATAATTTGCTATATTTTTTAAAAATGTTACAAATAAAAAATAATATTTGATAAAACATTGAGCAAACTTGATGTTATTCCAAAATATTAACAAATAAAAAGGTATTTTTAACAAAAAACATGAATATTTATATTAACGAGCAAACTTTAAAAAACATACAAAATGAGTGTTCCTCCAAAACTTTCTTTCGTTTACGATCAAAATCTTTTTTTGAAAGGATATATTCATGTTGAATTTAATGATAAATCTTATGTTATGTGTTTATTTGATGGAACGTGGATGAAAAAAACATCACTTGCAAATCATGCAAAGTTGAAAAATGAAACCAGTCAATTGAAATTAATAAATGAAAAAGAAAAAGAAGAAGCAATGAAAAATTATTCAATGTTTTTCAAATCAGATTTAACAAGTGATTATAAAGCAAATCCAAAAACGTTACCTGATTATACTTCATTTTTTTCCAAAAAGGATATTGTATCAAAGTTTTTTAATTATATGAGTATAAGAGGAAAAAGAACAAACATTGCTATGATAGAATCAGCAAAAAATGAATTTACACAATTATCGGTTTTAAATCAAGTTCAAAGAAATTCTGACCAAAAAGAAGTATGTGTTGACAATGTTATCAATGACCATAATATCCATCGTTTTAGTTGCAACAATGATGAAGATATAGAACCCGAAACCACTGTTATAACATCGGCGTTTACGGTTGTTCCTGATGAACCAGAAGATGTTCCAATTCCAACTATCAAAAAACAGACACATAAAAAGGCACAAAATCTTTCTGCTGCCGAGTTTGATGATGGACTATTTAGAAAAACAAGTTTATTACCAGCAACTACTTGGCCTTGGTATAAATTAATATCGGCTATTAAATTGTTTACTTTCCCACCCGGTGTAAATCGATTTAATAGAAAGCGTTTTTCTGAATGTATAGATGTGTTGTTTGATTATTACTTGCATTCGAAATATTGTACAAAGTAAAAAAAAGAAGCATTTGAATTGTTCCAAAAAAGAATTGTAGCATTCGAAATCACTTGTATAAATATTGAAGCTAGGTTATCCGAGTCACAAGTTAATGCAGTTAGTGATGATTTATTTGTCTTTCTTAAAGTTTACAATCCAAGTCTGTTAGACAAAATCAATTATCTCGGTATCAGTAGCCGTAATTCATTCAGAGTAGCAACAGATTTTAATGTGTTGGCAAAATCTGCATTTCTATATGAAATCATAGACTGCGACTGTATGGCTTTATCGGGTGATAGCTCGAGCAAAAATGATGAAGAAAAATATGTGATATTAGTAAGAATGTGTAAAGGAAGAACATTCAAAACCTTTCCTTTGGTAACACAAATAAAATGTGGTGGTTCTTCTGCTCAAGAAATTGCAGATTGGCTCTTTTCGGAATTGAATCTACTCATTTCAAATTTTCCATTTGAAAGAATTGTAAATAGTTGTTGGGATGGTGCACTGAATGTTCAAAATTCGATACAATTTTTCAATGAATATA